>NW_011948412.1:13873418-13893418 GCF_000503995.2 Ceratosolen solmsi marchali | reverse complement strand
TTGTATATGCTTCAAGTGCGGAGAGACAGAAAAGTGTTTACGAGCTTTCATTTTTCATTAAATTATTATAATTGCATAGCGATGTTATGAATTTCATGGATTATTTAATGGTGCAGCTATCAGAGTTGTCAAAACGAAAAACACCAACAACATCGAGCAGTAATTCAAAGATAATGATTATGAAACATGTAATCGAAAAATTTTCTCAAATAATGAAAATAAGATATTGCTTGGATTACAAACACTTTGTCTTACTAAATATTTTCATTCGTCAACAATTTTCATATTACATAAACTCATAATGTGGAAACTCATTATATCTAATAACAATCGATTAAATAGTTCAAATTTCTTTTATTAAGAATAAATGCAGTTATATAAAAACATCCAATAGGTAGTAAACAAATATTTTTCAATAAAATAGATGGTCGATATTGCTGTCAAGAAGTAAATCAATAATAAAAATAATTAGCGCTAATTAAATATATAAATATATAAAGCTTATGATAAAAATTCATTAAGGTATGTCGAGTATTCGCATTACTTAAAGAGAAAAAAAAAAGTTCTCTTCGAAAGTGAGGGCAATAAAACTTGACGTTGCTGTCGTGAAAAATTGCTAGTCTTCCTTGACGTTGAAATTTGCATTGTATGCAATGATGATCAGCATTGAAAAAAGTAAAATGTATTATATAAAGTTCTATAGTTAAATTAAGAAGCCAATGACCGGTTTCCGGTTTTTCGCGAAAAAGTCGTGAATCGTTTCTTGGATCAGTAACCTCGGGTCGGGCGTCTCGTAAATGCAAGCTAACAATGATATTGTGAATATTCAAACTGTTTCCGGTTCGACGGAAAAAATAATAAACATCGAAATATTTTATTTATAATGTATATTTAAATTTGAAAAAAGTCGGAAAAAATTCCAGAATTTTATTGAAAAAATTTTGATATTAAAATGTGTATACATAATAAAATGGATTATTTGCTGTTCACTATAAATGTTTTTGCTTTTATAGCTACAATTCTATACATACAATCGGAATGCTAATAATTAATTATATGTAACAATCAATGAACACAAAATGTAAAATAAATATTTCTGTAATTCAATAGTATTGATATATTCAATAATATTAATATTTTCTTTGGTTATTTTGATAAAGCTTGTTGGTACATTATAGCAGTGTTATTTTTATTCTTTCTTTTAAATAAAAAATTCTATTTTTTATAATACCATGAAATATTCTACGTTAACTATTATAGTAATGCATTATACTCTATAAATAAATAGTCTACAATTTTATTCGAATCATTAGATCATCAAAACGATATAAACTTTTTTTTTTATTTTCTCTGATACTGAGAACATAATATATTTTCAATAAAATATCGAGATGATCCTAGAAATAATATTAATCATTCAACGAGATTTTTTTGATGCAAATTTCATATAAATTATGTTATGAATATCGATGGAACTCAATTGATCTATCAAAGTAATATTTTTGATGCTTTTATTCTATGACATTACAATGAATTTTAATATTTACAATTTCATTTTATATTTAAAATAATAATGCGCGATAAAGCCAATTATTATATTTGCTGCAAAGGTGTATTAATGCGTATAGCCAACGCGTATAAATCTTTCATATTTATATAAATTTAACATATTATTTTTAACAGCGAGTAATAAAATTATTTATGTTATCGTTATATATAAAGAATTTTATCAACATGGTACGTATAACCACCCGAAATTTTATTAATAATAAAATAAATAAGTAATTTATTGGAATTAGGCATGTTTAAAATTTGGTCGGAAAATGTTAATTTTATAAAAATTTATAAGCTTTTTATTAACAATACTGTGATTGGAATTGTAATAATTAATTTCATTGGAAATATATACCGTAAGAGGTTGATTACTTTATTTATATATAAATTGGTTTACAAGCATTTGCTAGCGATGACCCATTGGTTACCTCTCAACCGGTTCGCTACTACTTTATCACTTTTCAATAAAAACTAATCCAAAAAAGTCAATATATTGCCGAAATATCGTATTTGATGTCTTCACCAAAATGTAATCATTGCATCGCAATTATTTTCAAAAAGTTTAAACGTCAAATTCACGAGTATACACGTAAGGCAACGATTCGCTAAACGAGCTCACAAGGCTGTGGAAGAAAAGTGTCGTGGCGAGGTTAAAGACACCGAGTCTGCACGGAACAAGAAATGAACAGAAATGAAGCCCCATCTAGGCCACATTTAAATTATTTGAATCCTGTACGATTTCCGAAGCCCTATTCGATAGAATAGCGACGACGACGACGATGACGAAGACGTAGACGTAGAAGCAGCAGACTTTACATAGTCGTTATCACATCGACTTTTATCCTATCTCCTTTATACACCCCATTTCTACTTTATTCTCATTTGTCTTCTTTCGATAGCTGGACGGGAGTTTATTTTTTATTTCATTTCGTTTTCTCCTCATCGAGGAGTTTAGTCGATGTTAGAATTATTACGATACTATTGCCAATGGAAGACAATGACCGCACGGAACAATTATTCTCATCTACCAGAATCTTCCCCGAAATTTAATCGACATTCTGCCATAGTGATATATTCGATGGAAAATGTATAATAAATGGTAATTTATATTGTTGAATTTAATTGTTCTCAACAGCTACGTGTCTAATAATATTGTTTGATCGATGTATTGCTTACCACATTGAAAAGCGATACTTTAATTCAAAGATAATAATTAGAAATTGAAATCAAACAAATCGCGATATAGATGGCAGTAATGAATTTTTATTACTTTTCGATTGATACCTTTATTAGCAGTTTCCCCCGTGTGTTAATATTTCTTAATTAGAATATTCATTGGAATTTTAGCGAATGAATAGATATACAAAATTTAGTATTCAAGTAGTATGCGAATAATGACTTTCGAGAGTTATAATATTTTACGCACGACAATACATTGCAACTATTCCTCGTTATTTTCATTCGTTTAAATAAGAATATTAATATAAAAAAAAATAGAATCAATCTTTAAGCAATGGCATTATAAATGACGCTAAATCCAAATAATTTCTTCGATATTTACTACGTCATTGCCCGTATGTAAAGCGTACACAGTATGAAAAACAGAATGACGAAAGCAGCTACAAGCAGTCGCAAAGACAATTAGTGTTCAAAGTTCTTATTTCAGATCATCAATTAACGTTTTCGCGGTATATGAGCATTGTCCCACTCTGTTTTTTTTCAACTTGACCCGACTTCATATAATATACATTCACGGTTTAATTGAGAGTATCCCTCCTATGTTTTTTTTACTTTACTTTAACTAATAACGAACAAAAATGTATGATGAATAGCGAATTGTGCCGCTGTACTCCTCCTCCTCTCACTCTCACTCTCTCTCTCTCTCTCTCTCTCTCTCTCTCTCTCTCTTTCTTATTCTTTATCTTTGTAGCTTGGGTTCGATTGGTCGATTCACTTTCCGCTTACGTGTTCATTCTCTTTACAATGGTCGTTAACAAGGATTTCCTGGAAGTTCCGCGACTATTCTCTCTCTCTCTCTCTCTCGCTCTCCCTTCTTTTCCATCTATCTACTTATTTATCTACCTACCTCTATATCTCCTGTATTTGTATTCGTAATCATATTAAATATTTTTGTGCTTATTGCAGGAGTTTCTTTAACGTAATTCAGTAAAAACTGACGAGTAAAGGGATAATGTTTGTACATAGAAATAAGAAAGAAAGGAAGAGACAAATAGAGAGACGACAAAGAAAGAAATGGAATAAACGTATGGCGATAAAAAAATATGATGTCTCTGTTTCCACGCTGAATCGTGTGTGTATACGACGTGTCACTTCTTACGATTATATATATATAAGGAGAGAGCAAGTCTCTGTCTCAGGAAATTCTTAAAAGTTTTTTTGAGGAAGAACTGATCAGGTAAATCCTCGTGACGACGAATTATTATTTGCGATTCCTCGACGCGTACGAAAAAGGAAGCTCCGGATGTTTGCGGAGAATCAAACTTGGATGAGACGCATAAAAATAAGCGCATTTTTTAGCGATGAATTATGTTTTTTGATTGTGTAAAGAGTCGATTTTTATGGAATCTAGGGGCGGTCACGTCAAACAAATAACTACGATTAACTTATAGTTATGACGAGCAATAATAATGCACTGATTAAGTAAGTTTATAATATTTTTCGATTTAAGTGCTTGGAATGTATAATCATAATATAAATATCAAATTCATGATCTGCGTTAAAAAATTATTTGTATTTTTTTTATTTTTTATTTTTTTTCATATTAATAATCGCAAATAAAAGACATTCCAAATTACATAATGATTAAAAATTCAAAATAGATGTTGTTTATCTACAAATTCGTACGATTATACGGAATTATTTCTATTAAGAAACATTGTTGTTTTTGTCATTAATAGAAGACAGCCATGCAAGCAAAATGTATTTGCTCATTTTTATTTTATGCTAACATCTTCAATTGGATATAAATTGTTATCGGAGAGATCTTTGATTGGACTTAAATGTGGAACGTCGTAATTCCGAAGTACAATGTTTCATAAAAATGAAAAAAAACTAATAAAATGCATTCAACGGATTTTTAAAAAAGAAACTATCATGGAGTAATATAAATAATTGAAATATTAGTTTATATTAAACACATAAATAAAATGTATGAAATATCTTTGAAGAAGTATGATTGAAAAATATACTAATGAAATTAAATTAATAATCAATCATTCATTCATATTATTTATATAAAATATTAGTTATTTAATCACCGCATCATAAAATTGATTTCTTAATGTACTAAAATATTTCCACGCTCAGAATATAAATCTATTGTATAAAACTGTATCCACAAAGCATAAAATTTAAATATATTATTTAACCTTTTTACATTCGTTTTTCCAAACTAATAACTTATTAATAAAAGATCGCGTTCAAAGGTAAGCAATAGTAAATGTCAGGAGTTTCTTTTCTTATTTTATTAAAAGTATGATGGAACAACTTACGCAATAATTGCACATAATGAAAAGCAATAGCAAACAAGAGGACAATAACAATTGCAAATTTTAAAAATTAAAAAGGTTTTTATAATTTAAACTTGGTAGGCCAAAGAAGTTAATTTAAATGTTAATATTAATTTAAATATTAATACAATTTCAATCTCGGAAATTCTAGAAAATGTGTCATTAGGGAAATAATTCGGATGGTGTCACTTACCATCGAGCGAATAAATAAAATAATACGTTAATTGGGAATGACTGTTCTTTGAAAGTAGTAAAGAAGACGTATAAACAAATGCAGTGGAACAATAGAAACTGAGGTGAATCGGCCGAAAGAGAACATTTTACACTCTACAAAAATTTTATTATAATGGCGAATTAAAAGGTACCTGTGGAAATACAATATCGCTGTTTGCGCAGTTAATAATTCTCGCTCGTGGTCCCATATGCCTACACTGTTTGCCGTAATTTTTTGCGTGTTCAATACACATCTGACAAGTCAGGAAACGCGTAATCTAATAAACGATCTCACGTATTATCCGCTTGAATGAATCGGATTTCTCGTGAATATTCAACGCATGGCACATACTACAAAAACGTCAAGATTAAATGATCAATGCGCGGCACGTATGCGTATTTTGTCCTTTTTCGCGAAATCGATTGCCTTTCGCGAGAGGCATCGACGACTTCGTTACAAGCCATAAATATATTACTTATACAATTTCCAGACAATCAAGCCTACGTAGAAGCACACGCACACGCACACGCACACGCACACGCACAACTAAATCAATATCTTTTTCCTATCGTTTCGCGAGGAGGGAGGTAAAGCGTCGGGTGGAGGGAAGAAGAGGAAAACGAGCGCTAAGTGCAAGTGGTCGGCAGGAAAGCGAATGAAAACCCTTTTACACCCGAGATAACAGAGAGCGAATTGTTTTATGTACGAAGGCAATATTAAGATAATTGAATGCTGCGCGCACAAGGTTCGGACAGATAAATTATCTCATTACACGTCCTCGGTCCAACCGTTTTATTACAAATATTTAGCAGAAAGCAGCCGCACTGCCGCGCTTTGATTGATTTACGTGCCGAGCGTATTTCACAGTTCGCTGTTTTGAGGAATCGATCGACTTTAACGATTAGAGCCCATAAAGGCGTCCGAGCGTTTAATGTTAGCTGATTGAGAGGCTATGCGCGGCGTTAGAGTACTGGAGGAAGCAAAGGGGAGAGAGATGTAGTTGTATACAGCTTTTGAAACGTGTATTTAAGTGGCTATGTGGTTGAATGAAGGTTCTGGCGATTCAACGAGAAAACTAAATCCTTGTGTATGCGCGCGCGCATAAGCAAAGAAATTTTAGTACCATTTCTAGCGCATTTACGAGTGCTCGTGTATCAAACTACGCGCGTACATTCATTTCCTTACGATTGCTATATGATTTAATAATGCGCATACATGCAGAACACATACACAAAGTGATGGGGGTGGGGGTTGAGAGGGAGAGAACGAGAGAGGGGATGCGAGAGAGATAGATAGATAGATAGATAGATAAAGAGAGAGAGAGAGAGAGAGAGAGAGAGAGAGAGTACTTGCGTATGATTTAGTATATTTACATGGCATGTGCGTAAGCGTGAGGGAAGAAAATGGCAGAGGAAAGAAGTTAGCAGCGAGAAGATCGGTTGAAAGAGGTAGAGGAGGTAGAGGAGGAGCGTATGAAGGCAAAACGCGGAGAGTATAGAGGTATATGAGAAAACAATAGAGCTGATTTGCAAACAATAGAATAACGTTAAGAGTCAAGTATTATACGCGCTGTTGTTACTTCTTGTGTGCCATAACGCCGAAGAGCATATGCCCATTAATATTCAAAGGCGAAAATAATGTAAAGGACACGGCAAAAATCCTGGGGAATAATTTCAATTCAGCACGTAAGGGATGCCTCTCGACACGGGAGTGCGACTGAGACCAACGTCACCGAGAAGGAATTCATGTATGTAAGGTCGGTCATTGCGATTGTACCTCCTCCTTCTTCATCTCACTCACACTCTCTCTGTCTCTCTCTCTCTCTCTCTCTCTCTCTCAGTCACCCTCCTGCCGCCGTGACCGCCCTCACCCCAGAGGCCCTTTCATACTCCACCCACCCAACGCATACCCGCCCGTTCCATTTTTTCAAATCGAACTTGCGGAGCTCGGGTTAGGGTGGCTACGCGCCAATGCCAATGCCTCGGTAAGAATCTCATCGAGCAAAGTCTTACTTACGGCTTCCGGAGATGCACGAGCCCACCGAAAGCTCCTCGCCCACGCTCATTAAGTCCGAAGAACGAAACCGCCGGTAATTCCTGGCCGCTGCCCAGCTACAGATGGATGGGCAATCTAACCATTAACCGAAAAGTGAACTATAACCTCAACCGCGTTGCTACAGACAATCCTCGAGCTCGCCGCCGCTCAGTCTTAATCAATTCTCAAGACTCGCTGGAGACGTATTACCATAACAATTAACGATTTTTTACTGGCGATTTTTTTCTTATTTTTTTTATTTTTATTTTCTCTTCTGCTTTTTTGCGCCACGCGCGTGACGACAAAAGATTCTCTTTGGCGACAATGGGCCGTTTGGAAAATTCTCATTCGGACGAGTAGAGCTATTATATCGAGTTGCGAGTTGCGCGGCTCAAGGTTTCGTGTTTTATCGTTTTCAATTTATCGTAAATAATTTTTCATTTGACTCGGTCAATCTTAGATTAAAGTATTATAAAGGAAAGCTGTTAAAGCGGTTTAACGGCCGGCGGCTCTCTTTTTGTCGGCGTGCCGAGCCGCGAATTAGTTTATAATACATTTTATTTGCGGTCCGGTATAATGATCTAGTTACAGTTGGCGGAATTAATAATTTATTATGTGATAGGACAGTTTACTGGTTCGTTTTATAAAGTTGACTTTTAATTAAGCTCGTGTACGCTGCACTTAATTTTAAAATCAATAGGTTGTTACGAGTAGGAAAAGATACACGTTCAAGAATGCATTTTTTCTACTTTATATAACTTTCTTTTATAATGCACGGGCAGTTCTATACGAAGACAATTTTTACAATTATTCGTATTAGATTTGTAAATTATGAGTTAATTAGCCGTTAAAAAGTAATATTAAAGTAAATAGGCGTAACTTAGTAATTGAGACATTTCTATTGTCAATTTGCTTGCTCCTAAGATAATAAGAACTTGATTTATGGGTTTTCCTGCCCTGGTCTCCTGAATTTACATGGAAATTTTAAGTTTCCAGCGTCAACTATTGCATATACATCCCTTCTAAAGCAATATATCAAACTATTCAAGCTTATCCATGCACGAACGTATGAAGCTCAGCTTCATGCATAAAAAGCCGGACTACATTTCTTTTATTACTTATAATGCATACTGAAACTTAACTAATTCCAAGCACAATATAAAAGAGAAATGAAAAGAAATGAAAGAATAACGCAATACTCAACATTTTATTGTAATATATTGTTAAAATTTATGCCTACTAAAATAACTTTAATTCCAAATGAATTTAAAAATATTTATTATATTATAAAATGTTATGGCTCTCGCAGCATATATTGGAATAATCAAAAGATTCTATATTTTTCCTTACTGCGCCACTGCAATGATATATTCTGTCATTACGATGTTGAACAATTTTATCGAAGACATTTTGGCGCCCAAATGCAAATTATACCATACTTATTTCAGCTAGTCGGGAAATATAATTAAATATTACAAAGGACTGCTTATATCGCACTTATTTAAAAGAAAAATATTCAGTACAACAAAAACGCTGACTTAGAAAATGATTAATTGCATTTGTAAGAAACCAGTTGCGCTAAATAATTAGTTAATTATGCTGATCATATAACAGTTAATCTAATCTTTTTTCTTTTTCATTTTTTATTTTTATTTTAACTGGCATTAATATTAGTATATTTTTATTGTTAATCGTCAGTCAGAATAAGTAGTAATACTTCACGAGATATCAAATAATCAAATATCCCATGATTAAAAAGAGCTCGGTAGATTCCTTACGCTACAGCCTATTGAGAAAGTTCTGTACGAGTTTGTCATACGGATACATAAGGATACATAAGGATATTATAAATTTATATTTTTAATTAAATTTCAATATTTTCAATTAAATTTCAATATCTTTAAGCACTTAACCAATATATTTAAGCAACAGTTTTTTCATTTTATATGCAATAAACAATATATATTTTTTTACATAAAGAATATGAATTTATTATGCGTTGTTAAGATTAATAAAGCGTTATCGATCATCAACGAAAGGCATTTCGAGTGATTTAAATATTTTTACGAAAGAGCAAGAATCGAAACGACGGTCCCGATGAAGAGTTACGCGATTCAATTCGTACGATCTAAATGAACGAATCGCTCAATCAGTCAATGTTGAGCTCAAAAAAGTAGTCATAATAGATTCACTATTCAGTAATAAAATGAAAATCAGAAAGGGAAATGGAGCACTCACCCTGGCATCGTCCCCGTCGTCGTTGCGTCTGGGCCCCTGGAAGAGGACGCTGCCCATTTGCACTTGCAGGTTCTGCTGTAACAACTGGGCCAACTGCGGATTCTGAGAGAGTATTGCCGGATTCTGCTGAAGTAGCTGTGCCAGCGCCGGATTTTGTAGAAGAATCTGACTCAGAGGCGAACTGCCCGCGAGTCCTGGATGAAGGGCTGCTGCGGTACCCGGTTGTTGCTGGACATTTGGTGATTCTGTGTTAGAGGTTTGCGAGGATTGCGAGGAGGAGAGGTGGGCCGCGTTGTTTTGGCGCGATGGACTCTGAGGCGTATGGGGCGGCGTCGGTGGACTTCCCGGTGCCATTGACGACGCCTCCTTTTCCTCTTTCACTTTCACGCGGACACCTGAAAAATACCAAGAAGACGGCTTCGGTCAGATGAGATCGCTCCTGAATAATAATAATTGGGGCGTTGAGTGAGGCGTAATTGACGGTTGAACACGGGCCCTTTTATTTACTTTGATTTCCTAAATATATAATCGTCTATATTTTTAAAGAATAATGATTTTGTATTGATGGGATATGTATTGCCATTCGGTAGTACTTCAAAGCATTAGTAATGATGAAATAGTTTTTTATTAATTAGGCTTATGAAAGTGTTAGCAAAACGTATTTATTACTTTGTTCTTGCAATATATTATAAATCGTGTTTTCATGAAATATTTTAAATAATTGGCTGAAAGATCTCAAGGCTAACAGAATATGATTAAATGATGATTGTTTCAGATATAAAAAGGTGTATACAAAATTTTCTTATTAATTTCGAATATTAAAACGAAATTCAAACTAGACTTATCGTCAATATAAGTACTATCTACAATTTATTTTTTGGTTTCCTTGTTAATTTTTAATGTAATTTAATTTAACACGAATTAGCTGCAGGCAGTTTTTTTTTTTTTTTTTTTTTTTGATATATAATTTTAGAAGCATCGTTGCATTGATTGATTGATATATTTTCAATGAATGAAAATGAAATTATAGTTCTTTATATTTCAACGGCAGGAATCATATTTTAATGAGTAATCACAAATTTAAAAGTGAAAATGTAAACGTAATGATAAAGATATTATTTAATTATTTCACAATGTACATTCAAATATAATTAACATCATCGAAAGGAATTAGATTTTTCGGTGAACCGACTGTGTTGTATTTAAGTCATTAAGTATTAATGTTTGATCGTGACTTTTTAAGTTTTAAAGTTTTAAAGTAAATTTGTTATAGCAACTATTTTCTTTCGTTTGTTCGCTCTGTTTTATTTATATTTTTTTTTTTAAATCACTTTTAAATTCAATCCACTTAAATTTATATACATTTTTTTTTAAGTTTATTGCTATTTAAGTAAATTTCTCGTAATCGGAAACTAAATAAATTCATCGTATATTCAAATATGAAATGGCAAAAAGTCATCGTGTAACTAATTGAAACATTAAGTAGTGCTGAGGTTTCTCAATGAGTCGATCAAATATTAAAACAATGCTATTCAAAAAGTAGGTAAATAAGCAGAGAACATTTCTCATCGAGGTATACGAGAAAATCTTCTTAGTGAAATGAGTGCTATGCCAACAACTGCAAAGAGTGAACAATAATATGGTCGTGCGCAAATTTCAGATAAATGTATTTCAATGAAAATTTTACCTAAAAGCAATTCAGTCGGTATCGCCGTTATAAATTATCATTTTTAACGAGTTACAAGGATATATATGTACACGAACGAGCAGTCTCTGATATTGTTACCTAATCTCGAGTCGAGCGTTTCGCGAATCGGAGAAATAAAAGGCAGGGACGCTTGTCGCGATATATTAACAGGCTCGTGTAGTTTCATTGTAACTGAAAAGGAGACACATTACGGTGAAATAGAGTTTAAAGAAAACATCTTTTCTACGTATACTCACTCGAAGCGTATATTTTAAGCGTAGCCCAGGGCACAAGATTAATTTGATAATTCCCTTGCATAATTTGCTCTAAATGTTATTTTAACATCAGGAAAATCGGTTGCATTACATAAGTTTCACTCTGGATTAGATGAGATAACGCGGTGAGGGTAGGGTCGGGGAAAGGGTAGTTGGTAGGGGGGTCGCCGGTTGGGCGATAGGGGAAGGGGAAGGGGGATGGAGGGAGGAGAGGGAAAAAACAATGCTCGACAAATTGTATTCTAGGCCGCTTACTCACAAACGAGTTTTTGTAAATTTATGTGGACTTTGCATAAAATAATGACTTTCACCATGTCGCCTGCTTTTAAACTACACGCAGTCAAATACACGCTTAGAAGATATGCGTGAAATTTCCAATCGCTCTTAAAACTTATTTACGCTTTATTTATGAAACGATACATACACAGTTCCTGCGGTGCAAATGTTTTAGCTCTTTAATACGAGACGAAATAATTTCTAATAAAAAAAAAAAAATCTATAACACTAGCAAGCGCGCGACGCATTAAAATTCGCAAGGCGATAATTGAGTAAAAATCGAGTATATTCATGATATAAATTTGTGTAGAGTGCTAAAAAGCGAAATTAGAAAATTGTAATATAGAAATTATAAGAAGTAAATGTTCCGCCTCTTTAATAACGTTAATTTCATGCTAGATGCATAGTAAACATATTATTAATGCTTGCGATACTATTAACCAACATTAATTTTCAGGCAAAGAATGAAAAACATTTGAGGAAAATGTTTTCCATAAACACATTAAAATATTAATTCTCTTTTCATGATTTTACTATTGTGGTTATTATAGATACTGCTGCCATACCGTCTATTCTCTCTCTATTCTCTCAAGCGCGTGCTCTTTCTCTCCCTCAGTCTTTATCTATCTATCTATCTATCTATCTATCTATCTCTCTCACTTACTCTTTCATTTCTTATTGCTTATACTTACTCGCTAACTCTCTCATTCGGTCGACATATCACCGAGTTTGCCAAAGTACATAAAACGCAAGCGCGCGTATGTACACACACGCTCTTGAGTATCTCCCGCGAAATTCGCTTGGCTCGGCTTGGAACTCGCGATAAATAAACGCTCCTAAATCATCTCACCCTTTTTCCTCGCAGCATTATAACATTGTCGGAACTTTGATGAGTGGCGGCGGCGGCGGCGGCGGCGGCAGTGTCGGTAGCGGTGGCGGGAGGGGCGGAGGGGCAAGCACTGGCTCGTATATCTCCGCGTTTTGCGATTGGCTAAGAAATAATTTTTGCGCGCCGCTGGCGACGACGAAGAAAAGCGAAGGAGCGCCAATCAGTCTGCTTCTAATTGACTTTCCAAGGGAATATTGTAGCCGCGACGGCCGTCGCCATTTAAAAATCGATGACGAGACTGGGAGCAATATAATTATTTGCTAACTGCATGCGCGTTAAAGGTATTTTTCTTTTGTTCTATATGTGATTCGCGAAAACAAATGCTTTTTATTATTTTATGTTTTTATTTTGTTTTAAATTATTCGTTGCAGGCACAAATGTTTTTCCATACCTCACGGATCATTTTTTGTTCTCAATGGCTCGGCGAGTCTTTTTATTTATTTAATTTATTTCAATTAAGTGTTATTTAATATTCCACTGTATTTTAAAATATTGTAAAAATTATTATACTTAATCGTTTTCAAAATGTTTAAAATATAAATTCTTTTATCGAAGGAAATGTAATGTAAGCATGAGAAATTAGAATTTTTATCAAATTACAAGTAATGATAAACTTGAAATAATTTAGTATTCTAATATAATTTGCTAATAAATATCAATATATTATCTTAGCTAATGTGCAAAATTAATATCTTAACATTATGTTTAAGAATGCATACTAAATAAATATATATATAATTTAAATTGAGCGAAATTAGAAATAGTATTAGATATACTTGAATTATACTTCAGATATATATATATATATATATATATATATAAAGTGTATTTTCATATAAAATATCGTGATCAATGGCATTAAGCCGTTACGCATTAAGGAAAAATTTTAACCAAAATCTGAAAAAATAATAAAGAAATATTCGTGTTGATTTTAGAAATAATGCGACTCTCGTAACAAAGCAGCGTTGAGTTATAATCCCCATTTAGCTTGGGCCACGACTGCGGCTAAACTGAAAAGAAGTTCATCGATGCGCTTACTTTTTCCCCGATTCAGAAAAAAACACATAGGCGACGGGAGAGATGGGAAGAGCGAGACAGAGAGATAGATAGATAGATAGAGAGAGAGAGAGAGAGAGAGAGAGAGAGAGAGAGAGAGAGAGAAAGACGAATTCATCCCGGATTGGCCGAGGAAGCTCGTAAGAGTGCTGCAGTCCACGAGAGTAAGAACAGAGAATGCGAGGCGCCAAGTACCGGTGGAGAAAAAAGGTGGCGCAAAAAAAACGAGAAGTAGTAAAGTAAATCGATCTCGGGAAGGGCGTCTTTTTTTTCTTTTTTTTTTTTTGAGGCTCTAAGAGAGGTAGGGATAAACTCGTGAAATTGAGACGTCTCGACATTATAAAGTCCCGTAATCGCTCGGAGCAGGTACATCTGCTCCGTTTAATCGATCAATTGCTCTCACTCGCTTGCTCTCGACTTTTTTTTAAATCGACGGCTTTCCAAAAAAATGTGAAAGCCACCCCTCGACGATGCGCCTCGTTCCGATGCTTCGCTCGATCCGTATACTTTGCCTCGACAATGAGAAAATTTATTATGTTTCGACTGCATATTGCAACTTGTTTTTTCGCTTCTTCATTTCATGGATGGATTTTTTTTTTTTAGTCTCTTAGGCGCCTCTCCATTGTCACGAGTGGAAGAGGCTGAAAGCGAGCTAATATAGCAAATATTTGGTGAAAACAGAACGTTTTCTCTTTTTTCTCAATCTTATTAAATTGTAATTCGTACGTGATTTCCGCATTTTTTGTTTGTTTTCTTGGTGAATTGTTCGAATGATGAAGCGAGCGAATAAATTGCAATGATCGATCTCGGTTCGTAAAATATATCGATATTATTTATAGTTTCGTTAAAGACGATTTTTATTGCGCAATAGACCGGTGCAATTTCTGAAATCAACCATTCCTGAATCTAAGCGCGCAGCTTTATATTCTTGTTTAGTAACGGTTGGTCACGATAGTTTACAAGTAAAAGCAAGACTTGTCTATATGGATATTTTTTTAAATTCTATAGGATATAATAAATTAGAATTGCTATTTATTACATATAATATAATTATTGAATTATGTTGGAAATTTAATCATTTATATTACAGCTTATACAAGTTACGAAAGCAATTCGAGTGCCTTGATTAAACTCATGAATATGTAAGCTTCGAAAATTGATATTTCATAAGAGCTCATTGAACTTATTTATTGTTATTCATAATTTTTAAAATATATTAAACCTTCTTTAGATTTCACATATTTACAAGGCTTCGCATGAAAAATATTTGCACGCAACCATAAAAACGCTATACCAAGGAATCGTATGGAGATAAGCTATTAGACAAAAATTTACTAGAATAATTGCCAGCGAGACTGATAATTTGAATAACATAATGTTACATTATTACAAGAAGCAATTTATAATTATAACAAGTATTTTATAAATATATATTTTACATATCATTACATAAATATTAAATTCACAATGACAATTATAACTAAATAATTGCCATCCGTCTACCGTAATTTCTCCAGTATCATAGTATTCGTTATTAGAATTTCCAACTTATTTTTACACGTACAGCACATGATTATGTCGACATTAAATAATACAGCGATCATTCCTCAAAATGAAAAAAAAAAAAAAACGTTCAGAAGAAATGCCATTACATTAAATCTCCTCACCATATTTTTCATCCGACAGTTAGTCAATTGCCCTAACCGAGGACAATGCGGATAACTCACTACGTGCCTATGCATTTACATCCACACCCGTTAAAACCACTTTTTCTTGATTTCAGCAATAAACCAACTGTTAGAACCCTCCAATCCAACGCAGAGATATATTATAATAATAACAATAATAATAATAATAATAATAATAATAATAATAATAATAATAATGATGATGATGATGATGATGGGGTGAAAAGGGGTTGACTATAATGTATCCCGGAGAATCTTCTTTTCCGCATCCTAGGATCTCCCCAAGCAAATACCTAAGTCTAAGAGCATGAGAACGCATATAAGCTCGAAAAATATATCGCTACCTGATGAGACACGCTCGTTCTTTTTTCCAGGCCTGTGGATGAATACGAAAGATATTGTTAAAAAATGGGAGAAACGATGCACGATCTACGACCCCCACGACGGCAGATCTAACGTTAGGCGTTTCAGGATAGAATACAACGCAACCCCTTTTTACAGATATCTCTGCCGTTTCCTCCTAATCTTCTTTCATTGCGTTTTTGGATCCTTGCAATTTTTTACTGCCGTTCGTTCATTCATGCAAGCCGTGGCTTAGGTTTGAAAGGAAAAGAAGAAAGAGCCGAGGGAAAAGTGAACGAACGAGATTCTAATGTCCATAGAAAACTTTAACGACTATCTAGTAATAAAATGCAAATTCGTACGAGCAGGTACACAATGACTACAGCGCGCGGATTTAGATTTTGATCGTAGATTCGCAATTCTGACCGCTACATGCAGATTATATTGCAAAGTGCAAGACAAGAGTTTTTTGGAATATGAAGGGCAATTTCACGAATAACAAGAATGAGACTGGGGATTAACTATATTTATAATAAAATTCATGTAAAAAGAATTAGAAGGAAATGGAGAAAGAGAGAGAGAGAGAGAGAGAGAGAGAGAGAGAGAGAGAGAGAAACGGAACAGTCTTTTTAACATTTTCTATAGCGCAAAAGTTTTATAATTACTCGTTAATTTTACTGACATGGCATGGGATACGGTTTTACATTTCGTAAAGATGAACTATAAATAATATCAAATAATAACGTTATTTCATTTTTAAAATAAAATTCTCTTAGATAATTAAAAATATTATGCTTTGATGTTAAACAAAAAGAACAGAAAAATAGTGATTGTATAATATTTGCATGACTGTATTTAACTACTACGCGCTTCTAATATGTGAAACCAAGAACTTAGTTAGAAGGCGATAATTCTATTATTCAAAATATTTATAATAATTACTAATAACAATATACATATATGCACACAAACACACGCACGCACACACACATCAATATTTATAAAGCGAATTAAAATAATTATCATGATAATATGAATAGCGTTAACGAAGTTTACGAAATTTAAATACGAACACAATAATAAACAGATTTGATGTAGATATTCAAATCAATGGCATTTCATAATCAATATATAATACAAGATTTAGAAATAACACTTATTATGATTAAAATCCTACATATGGAATTTACATTTAAAATGAAATACTAGTCTATGCGAATATTTCACTCTTCAAATATTTCATGCGAAACTTGTAAATCCACGACACGACATGCTTAAATGTGCATACACACGGACCATTTGGTCGACAGTCAAAATTAATGAGCTTGTATGACATTGCTATACACCCCTTCCTCGAAGCCTAATCGAATCGACCGGAATAACAGAAACAAAGATTTAATTTTGGCATATTACGTGGAAGTTCCTTGTGCCTGGACATTACATCATCCCTTCCTTCCGGGAGGATAGATGGGAAGTGCAGCGCTAGTCGAAAATTTCTTGTATATTTTACGATAGTATTCTTTTCTTAAGAAGAGGCGATTTTTTTTCCAAAGTCCAAGGGAAGGGGAAGTGGAGTTTATAAAGACGGCTCCCAACGGGTGGTCCGTGTTTCTCTCGTTTTGAAGGATTTTTTCCGTGGCTCGAAGCTCACGATATTATTCGCGAGCGGGAGTATTATATCGCGCATTTTTTTCCCCCGGCCACCTTCTTTTCTTACCTACATATAGCCCAGTGCACGAAGTTCTTTCTCTTTCTTTCGTTTCCGCCCCCTCCTCGCCCGCCCCTTCGGCGTGCTTAGACTCTCCTTATTAATTTTGCGTCTCGCCTCCTTTTCTTATTGTACGGCCACCACGAGGCTAATTTAAATTTCGCCTTTTGCGACGATATTTGAGATCGAGCCTTTGACTAATCGACCCTTATTTATTATTTTAAGTACGATTTGTGTACAAACAGTTACGCTACTGAAAGACATTTGGTGGGAATAGTCACGTTTTTATCAAACGTTTGTCCTTTTTTTTAATACCATTCTCAGCATTCTTTTGAAGAAAGATATTCCAAAAGTTATTATTTTTTTTTATATCCTGGTTAATATGTTTTATAAAATTTCATAGATAAAATAAATGTAGCAATTAAAATATAAATAAGAAGTTGAGTAAAAATAGGGGCGATTAGAGACGGAAATAAAATTATTATTGTCATCTTTCGTTTTCAGCAATACCTATTCCGTATTTAAATAATAAAGAACATGGTTGAAAAATTTATAAATTGTAAAAGGTAAAATTTGATCAGACTAAAACCCGTAATTCTCAGCATCTAAAAACTTCTCATATTCCTTTTCACGAATTTCGAAATTTACAACCAAGTCGTGGCTGCGCGAAAAAAGTGCAGATTCGCGTGGACTGAAATTCGGTGGTATGCTCGTTGATCGGCGTCGATCCATGGAAAAAATCCCTATAACGAGGATTCATAATCTCTGGGAACTCGCATCGGATATTTCTCCGAAGGCAATTTAGGATCTACGGTGAGTCACGTACGAGTTGTTGCTGCTGCTGCTTTCGCGATCGATTAATCATCTGCGATGAAACCGAAAAACGTCAGGCAGATAACACGAGAGAGCCTATCATCTCTCTGTTTCTGTCTCTGTCTCTCTCTCTCTCTCTCTCTCTCTCTCTCTCTCTCTCTCTCTCTATCTATCTATCTATCTCTCTATCTCCCTCCCTCTCTCTATCATTTTCGCATCGAGATTGCGTAAAATATAGATAGAATAAGCGATAAATTAACGACTAATTAACCCATGTAATATGGATGACTGACTGTATTTTGTGGCAGTCTTTTCACGAAACATTTTCACGCTAATTTGGACAGTCCGTATATAAGTTCATAGCCTTGGAACGCAGTGCTCTTATTTGAATTATTTTGCGAATGACTTTAAAAAGGTATGCCCTGCTTTTGTGAAAAAATTATACCGAATACTCTAAATATATATAATATACATAAGAGCTTAAAATAATAAATTTCTTTTATAAATAATAATTACTCTAATATTTTTTCAATATTGATTGTATAAGCTTCAATATTTATATTTAGTTATTTTATTTATATAAATAATGATTAATTTACAGATGTGTATTTTAGACTTTTTTTAATCTTTATATATCATTATTTATAATTAACGGATTGATCATTATTATTATGATATTGCGACAAATTATTGCATAAGATTGACAATATCAATACATATAATAAGGAGGAAAAATATAAATTTTTCTTATAAATACGAATTCTTATTAAAATTCGAAACTTTTATACATATATGTTAGAAATCGTAATTTATTATTGTTAATGTTGCTTTATATTGTTAATTTCATAAAAAATATAACATTTAAATTTGGAATTAAATAAAGACGTTTTTATTTGATTTATTTAGATTAAATTTTATTTAGATGAAAATTTCTAATTGTTTCTCTTATATTTAGTGAGATAAAAAGTAATTATTTTCAGTGTTTAGCAAGTATATAACTTATAATTTGTACAAGAAACGTATAGCCAGACGTATAGAAAAGAGAGACAAAGTGAGACAAAGAGAAAGAGAGAGAGAATAAAAACTGTCTATCGTTCTCATAAAAATCGAAAAGGTGTAAAAAAATCATAAACGTACGTAAGAAAATCTCGTATATTAGAGTCTAATTTGCTCCCTTGATCTAATAAATTCTTACCCTCGGCGCAACATGAAGAAAGAATACATCGGCCGTCAAATTATCAGAAACTTAACGACGTAAATTTATGGAAAGCGATAAACTATCTCGCGCGCAAACACCAATTTTTCAAACCATCTCATCAGCCCCAATTTTACGAGGTATTTAAGCCTTTAAACGAATCACACGCATAGACAGGATCTCACCGAGAAAGATTAACGAAAAAAAAAGAAAAAAGAAAAAAAAAAAAAAAAAAAGAGAGAAACTTGGGCGAGTGTCAGATTTCAAAATTTGCACTGAAATCGGTTAACCGGAGGCCGCCGTTTCAGGCCAGACTTTTTTCTCAGGGGTTAAATCGAGCGTGAGCACAACCCCCTGAAAAATGCGCGAGCGCAAGGGGAACCAGTCGAGGAAAGAGAAAAAAGAACGTTTCTCCCTTTTTTACGGAATCACAGGTAGCAGTCTTCCTTTTTGTTCGTACCTCCTACCTGTGCTGCAGGAGAGCGAGAAAGAGTGGACGTA
>NW_011948412.1:13856672-13872875 GCF_000503995.2 Ceratosolen solmsi marchali | reverse complement strand
GGATGGAAAAGGCTCACGGGAGATTACGCGCAGTAAACAGACGTAAGAGAAATGCGAGCAGAGGAAAAAACACGCGCCAAATTTTTTCCGTTCATCGCGCGAGGGGAGAAGACGACATATAGAGGGTAACAGTAAGTTAATAGTCGGTAAAACGGTATTCACCCCGTGACCCCGAGGGCGTTTTTCTATCTCGCTCTCGCTTTTCGACTCCTTTCCTTTCTTCCTTTTCTTCCTGCTCTTGAGAGTCGAGTTGAGCTGTTCAGTCTTGTGAACGCGATACGACTATGGTTTTTTCTTTCTTTTTAATACTATAGACAGTATATTTGCTCAGTAAAAATGATTAGTTTTTTCTCTAGTTGAATAACCGTAATATCTACTAATTTACACTTTTATTATTATTATTATTATTACACGCGCACACACACGCACGCACGCACGCACGCACACACACACACACACACACACACACATATATATATATATATATATATATATATATATATATATATATATATATATATATATATATATATATATATATATATATATATATATATATATATATATATATATATATATATATATATATATTAAAAACAAGTATATAATTTAATTCTAAAAAACGTTTCATCTGCCGATATTATTTGGCGAATGCTTAAGTACTTAAGATTAATATCTTCTTTTATCCTATGCCTCTATCAAATTCGCAAATTTCGAAGAACAAAATCAACAACACAATACAAATTTGGCTTAAATTCTTTACTAAGCTCGGCCAATCTCTAGAATATTCGTTATGATCAAAATAACAAAAAATAAATAAACAAATAAATAAAAAAAAAATAAAATAGTAAAAATAAAAAAAGGGGGAAAGAAGAGACATTATGTTTAATTGAGCGTACAAATCCGTTTCACTAATCTTCAAAGATCCCGCATGAAAGCGAAAATCGCCTTCGATTTTCTAACGCGACTGAAAAACAAACAGCTTAGCATTCATTCTATCCCACTATTTAGCGTGACTGTGCGCCCAAAATATGACAGGAGGAAGAAAACCAATATCGAAAGGGTCGCACCGACAAAAAGATGGGAAAAACGAGAAACCCTTCACTCTCCTTCTATCTTTTGACAATCTACTCCCTATCTCTCTCTCTCTCTCTCTGTGTATCGCCTTTTTGTTTTGTTTTTTTTTTCTGTCGCTTCATTTTACTCCTTTCGTCGAGAAATTTGAGTAATCACACTCGTCTCGAGGGATGACGTTGTGAAACTCATGGCTGCCTCTGTGCCTCCGGAGATTTTGATGCCTGGCATTGACTCGTCTTTCCGCGAGATTGAAAATATTTGGCGAACATACAACGGCCCGATCTTTTCTCTTCGTACTCTTTTATTTATTTCCTTCATTGTATAGTCCGCGAATTCGATCCGTTAGCTTCGGCTCGTGGATAAGTCTCGTGCGGTTTTTCTTTTTTATTCTTGAATTTATGTGAAACTATTGGCAAGACTGACATAAAAGCTACTTCAACATATAATATAAGACTCGCTCTTTTTACGCGACGAATAATTTGTCAAATATATGCTTTCATTATTATGACAAAAGACTTAAATGCCTATTATATACTGTATCGTTGCTCGGAACGTTAAAAGCGCTCAAGCCGACAGTCATCGGCTGATTATTTAATGGCAATAAGCAATCGACAACCTTACTTTAAGCAGTTGTCGTTGCGATCGAAACATGGATAGACAAAGCGTTTAATCCCCTTAGCCACAAAATTAATAATTTTACGTATACATGGACATAGAGAATTACCACCACACTAGACAGCAATAATATTTTAACCTATTATGAATTGAACATTTTCTTTTGTTTCTGCTTTTTTTGTTTTTTTTTTTTTTGAAAAAAAAAATTTATTATTTTCCCCCGATATATCGTGTTGTATATCAAGTTGGTTTACCGCTCTAAGCTTAACAACAAATTTAGCAGCTTTATCAACGCTTATATCGATTTAATAACGAAAGATAAAAACTGAAATTGACGTTGCTGAAATACGCTCGAAGAAACTATATGTACTAAGGTATAATAACTCGGTTAATAGTTTTCGTTTTTAGGATGTAAATCTCAATAATAATGTTCTCTATAAAATTTGAATCACCACTAAAAATACGAATGAACTATAAAATTGTTCTCGACACTGTGAAGTCTCTGAAAAAGAAAAAAGAAAAGAAAAAAACACTTCTCGAAAAAGAAACTGGTTCATAAAAACTCGAATTTGTAATACATTCAAAAATGCGTCATTTGAAGTAACGGACAATATTAGTGTGAACGGTACGCGTGCGTGTCAAAAACATGTAATAAATCGTCGTCGTCGTCGTCGTCGTCGTCGTCGTCTCGGTCAGTATAGGGAAAAAACAAAAAAAAACAAAAAAAAAAACAAATGATCCCGTCCGTCATTATTCAAAGGCACTGATGAAAATAAGGAGTAAAAGAAATAAAAAAAAAAGGGAAGTAGCGACAGCAGACCTAGTAACTTTCGTCTAGAGCACATAAAGAGACGGAGTTCCTAGGCACGCGCGCCAGCCCGCTTTGCCCATAATTTATTCTAAAACAGGTTTAATACGCTTAGCGTACTCGCGACACTCTTAACGAGGCATTCTTCGCGATCGGCGGCGTGGAATCGGTTCGCGCGATACGATCGGATTCCAATTGGGACGCTTCATCGATACACAAGAGCATTCCACGAGAAGGTTATCATTGCACGGGGAATCCGAGCGTCGTTCGTCTCTTGTTGCGCGGCGCGAAAACCGATCGCCGCATTTGTACGTCGCGATTTATGTTGATGGACGCCGGAGTTTTGTCAATGGTGACGCGGTGTTTGATGCGAGACCTTGTTTGTTTTCCTTTCATTAGCGAGGAACATTTTGTCATGACTATGAATGTCGCTGGTGTTTAATTCCGTAAGCTCATTCCTTCTGTCCTTTCGCTCGCTATGAATTTGTAAATCCGCGATGAACTAATTATTGGCAAAGATGAGGCCTCTGAGCCGCGGGTATAACCAGTCAAAGGATCGATATGCGCTCTTTCATGTAGGGCCGAATTAGTGGCTCAACAGGAATGCGACAATTAAAATTTCCCGGCTATTATTGGCCCGATATTTTTAATAATAACAACGAATGACACGATAAAACGTAACGATAAAAGTGCATGAAAATGAAACGGTACGTAATAGTTCGTATCGTTCTATTTGGACTCTCGCTTATTAATTGCCGCTGAGAATCTGATAATAAGGAATACGTGTCCTCTAAAGCATGACGTCACACGTTCTCTCCGCCTGCCTAGTTTACTTTCGAGAGCGCAAGTTCCAATTTAATTTCTTATAAATAATTGTCGTGCTATACTTTTCGATTTAGCTCTTTGCGCAAATATAATAAATTAAGTCATTAATAATTGTCATTTCGTGTTGAGATTTCGATCCGATATAATATATCTCGTTCGACGTTAACAATCGAATTATAAAACCAATATTAACTTTTTATCTAAACTCTCAATATAATTACATACACTGATTAAGAACTTCTTTTCGAAGATTAAAACTAAAATGCTAATTCTATCGCGAAATAAAAATCTACCGTAATAATTTTTTATTTGAAATAAAAGCAAAAATGTCGCAATTTCTTACTGTTGTAAATACAATTAAAAATGTTAATAATATTCCGTTTGGAAATTCATTACAATGATTGTAAAATCGGCATAAACAGAAGTGGCTTTGAAACGCCATATTCTAATTAAGTTTTCAATAATGGCAGCTTCAAAATCGATAACCAAACTTTATTTCCTAAACAATTTTCGCGAAAAACTTTGTTTCAATTTCACAAACATACTTGTTTTCTTGATTTTTCATTTTTTTGCCACTGCGATGGAAAATCGTGGATTTTATAATCCGAGGGCCGCGATGCTAATTGAACTACAGCAAACACTTTTAACGAAATGATAATAAAGACATTGCGCAGACATAATGCAACACTTTTTTCGAGCGTACTGCGTTTATGTAATAAAAACGGTGCATCGCCAGTTAATCTTCGGTGTCTACATGTGCTCGTAAAAATAAAACGTCAAGACGCTGTTCTTAGGGAAAAAAGTTTACCAAACGCTAAGCAATGTAATTATTTGTCAGAGCGCGAGCTCGCGCAAGTGTGATCTCAGTCTCGATTTTTTTGAAAAACAAAAGGGGCAAGAAAAAACAAACTTAGCGAGCCTCGAGTCGACATTTATTCCCGCAGTTGTCACTCTCCTAGGATATATGCAGCTGTCGACTACCAAGTGCATTCGTCGATTCATTATTAATTCGTTATTCGTTGGATTTATTGCGGGTATAGGAAAGAATTGCGTTCAACGCTGGATTTCGAGCTTTTGGTGGGGAGCGACCGCACATCAGCCTCAATTATGCATTTGTAAGACTTTTGCAAACACGGAGTTACACAAGTCGTTGTAAATCATCGAACGATGCATCGTCTTTTATATTGTTCATTTGTATATGGTTTCGGTTGGATTGAAAGAAAAACGAGAAGCGCACAAGGATTTTGAAATACACGTTAACTTGAATGAAATGCTTTTGATGCTTCAATGTATATATGTTTCTTCAAGCAGCATTTTGTACTTTTTCAACAATGAACTCGTGTAAATTCCTTCGGAAGAATCATTATCGTGATATTTACTAACATTACGAAGGTTTAGTATATCGAGTACTTTTGAATATTCAATGCTTAAGTTTACCATTATCCATGCGCACGATTAAAGAGAATATTAAGGATTTGAAAGGAAGAAAAAAATCTATGTTTATATTCATAAAAAAGAAAAAAGAGCACGAAAGAAAAATGTAAATAAGCCAAAGAAAAAAAATCAAAAAACAAACAAATAGATAAAAAAAAAAAGGAAAAGAAAAGAGCAAGTGGATAATATTTATAATTTTCTCGAGGAGAAAACAAATTAGCACCACGGCTTTCTTAATCGAATGAATTAATCTTGAAATAAACTACTTAAAAAGTAGCCATACGGACAAAGGGAAATTAGATAAATGCGTACAGCAGACAGAAACATAGAGAGCGATAGAAGGCCCAGAACTGGGGGAGAGAAGAAAGAAAAGACGAGTGGGAGATAGATCGAGCGCGCGCGGGCGTTCGGGAAAGACGGATTAACGGACGACGATTTACCGGTGTTGGGTTTCCTTGATTTTTATACTTAAAAAGTCAGCGAGCTCACTGGATGAAAGAGAGAGCGAGAGAGAGAGAGAGAGAGAGAGAGAGAGTGATATCGGTAGGGGGAGGAGGGGGATTGACGAAGGAGAGATGGAGAGTGAGGAAGAATGGGAGGGAGCGAGGGTGGAGAGAGAGAGAGAGAGATGAGCCGTGAGGCCGCGTTGCCCTCGGGTTGCATTCTTAACACCTCAACAGAAGTCCGGACAGAGATGCCCGAATGCGATTACGAAGGAAGGAGAGACGATGGAGGCGCACCGGGGGCATTTATCCTATGAGAAATTGGAGGCTATCCCGCGGCTTTTTACTCCGGATGATATTTTCGCCCTCTTCGTTTTTTTCCCCTTCATTCGTTTATTTCGCCAGTTTTCGAGGCAGCGAGAAAGACAATGGTACAAGGGCAGCAGCGCTGATTAATTAGTGAAATCTGGCTGGACTTTGGTGTGGAAATGTCGGTTATAGTACCAAGACAGTGTAAGAGACCTGTCGAACTTCCGATAGAGAGCGGTGATGTATAAATTATTTTCTTATCGCACAACGAGTAGTTTTTTGCATTAATCTTGTATTTTTATAAATGTTCATCGATGAAAGAGTAAGTGTGGGACTTGCGCGAGTGTATTGGTAGCGAATCGATTGGAGGGTCGAAATTTTCGAAAAATGATCATCGTCCGTTGATTTTATCGATGCAACGAATTCCACAAATGCACGACTGTATAGGCCAGCGAGAGACAGAGACAGATAGGGAATGATCGTGTGCGTGTGTGTTTAAGTCGAGGAGGATGGGAGAATGAGAATGAGGAGGAGAAGGTAGAGGAGGTGAGACAAGACAACGGCAACCGCGGCGGTCTCTCGCGAGCTCATTTTTTCTCTCGCCCGAACCCGAAAACCCTTTTATGCCACATCCGCAAGATTAATTATCTCCTATACTCGAAAAATGAAACGGAGGCCCAACAAAGCCATCGCTTCAAGGGCTACTCTCTTACCTTTTGCATTTCACTCTGGGCTCGTTGTGTGCGCGTCGAGCTCGTAAGTCGTGTGTCTGTGAGGATCCTCTGTCGAGGATGCGAGATCGCGATCATCCTCCTACTGATCCCAAACGTGGATTATACACGGCGTGCATGTGTCACTAGTTGCAAAGTACAACCAAGTACAGACTTAAGTGTAACGCTTGGGACATATGTTTCGGTGGGGCTCTTTTTAGCTTTGATCCATCTCCTTTTCCTTAAACTCGATCCGGGCATCCCTAATGCTCGTAATTAACTCTGCTCCCAGTTTATTACTTTTAAAATAATACAGTATTTTAAAAATACAGCCTTTTCGTATAATAATATTATTATCGACGAATGAACAATCGTTGCAACAGTTTGCAAAAACTCTTGTTCGAAAATTAGTAAAAGGATATTCCCCTTACGACACTTTTCAATTCGATCTCTCGGTAGAGAAAGAGAGCAAAAAGCGGAGAGACCTCCTTAATTTCTCAAGCATCTATCTCTCCTAAGCGATGCACGGTACGAGAATTCCAAGTCCTCGGCTCTCCAATGGCTTCCCAAAAACTCCTAAATTCTAAATTAGATCGTCGCGCGAGGAAAAAAAAAAAGAAAGAAAAGAAAAGAAATGAAATGAAAAAAGAGTCTCGTATGTCACTGGGTCTTCGTCGAAAAAGTGAGCTCCGTCGAGGATCGCGAAAGGGATGAAAAAGAGAGGAATAGGGGCTCCTGATGGGAATTATGAGGGCTCGAGTTGAAGAAAACGAGATTTTATGGGGTCTAGTCAGAAATTTCGGGCCATTAAGGTTCTCTGTCTCGCTGCTGCCGTTCCTGCTCGCCGAGTCGAATTTCCGGTATTAATTCAGCATTATGCGATATTCAAATGGACCCCCCGGAATTCGCTCTTCAACTACAGCGAGTTAAGGTCTGCGCTCGTTCTTCTTTCTCCGTTCCGATCCGATCCGATCCGATCCGATCCGCTTGCGGATTCCCTAATATCGTAGGCCGATCGCTCGCTCGCCGCTGTCTTAATTATACTCAAAAGGTGCGCTGCGGGAATCCTTAATCGCGCACGACGTATTCGTAGCTTTTCTCGTTATTAGCGCAATTTCATTAGCGTTTATCAACATTCAGACTATGGCTTTCTTCACTTATAAAACACGCGTAGGCATATGGAATGAATCGTTTTTGGTCGCTTAAAGTCCGGTATCGAGTATTTAGAAAGTCTTGCCTTTTGAATATGATCGATCGAATGATTAAGTTTGAGCCGCGTCTCGCCGACGGTACATTTATTACGATCAAAATTCTGAAACATTCCGCTAAAATGATGATTTTTACATTTGTACTATTAATTTACATATGGGCGCAAATATTTAATATAAACATTCATTTGTATTATGAAAAGTGGCTGCTAATCCAGACGATACAAATAAAAATGATTATTAGTAGTCTACGACTTGTTTCAAATTCCTCGTGTGCAAATACTACGCATACTAGTGTAAATATTTATTTTAGAATTTTATTTAATATCATAAAAGCACACGACAAATCTAATTACACAGCATTTTAGAAAATAAATCTTTGGAATAAATATTTTCCCACTTAATGAACGTAACGATACTATTTTTGCAGTTTCCTTAAAAGGCCAAAACAAATAAACAAAAAAACAAAAAAAAACAGGAGAATTCAACATTAAACGTCGTCAAATTAATGAGTAGTACGAACTGAAATAATTTAATAATTTATTATTACATCGTAGTACTAATTGTATTTTTTCCTTTTTTTTTTTGTAGTATATCATGCATGTAAACAAAGACAAAGTGTCTAAAACTCATGAGAAACAAAAGTGCAAAAATTGATGACAAGTACATTACAAATAATAAGCATATATTTTATTAATTAAACATTGTTCTTTCATCTGCATTATTAATTAAATTATAGTACAAAATGATAAATTTGTCATGAATTGATTGGATAGTGAAAAAGCCACTTCTCTAATATTATCAAAATAATAATGATTTTCACAAGAAAAAAAAAGGAAAAAAAAACTTTTTCCTTATATAAGATTGCAAATTGATGTATTTATTAACTTTATGTTAATATGGAGTTAATAAAAACTGAATTTTTATGATCAGATCGAGTACTGTAAATTACAATGAAATGTTTATAACTTAAAAATTTCGCAATTTTAAAATGACAAATCATATGCCAATATTATATGACTAACGACACAATAAATAAGAATAATAAAGTCAGCGAATAATAATATTTAAAATAATTTACACTCGTAACGTATGATAGTAATTCATTTATTTAATTCTATTATCAAAATATATTAATCTATTGAAAATTCTACTACAATCGGTAAACATGTGAAAATGATATGTAAGAATTAATCTTTATACAGATTCATCCTCGTTTCTCTATTTTCAAGAATTTGATAAATGTATTATTCTACATTTTTTCTAAAGTCAAGTAAAACATGAAAATAGCCTTTTAACAGAATACAAGTCCTTTAGCAGTAAATGACGTTCATAATGAAATTAGATAAGGTAATTTATAATAATTTATATTTTCCTTGGAACGAATATATCATAAGTTGAAAAATATCTCTAGACTCACAATAAAACGTGTAAGATTAGAAGGGATTTTTTTTCAATTTGAGACCATGTTGAGCTTTGAAAAATAATTTTAACGAAATAAATCCATGATTGATCGAGTTTCTGATTTCTTTGGAATGCCCGATTAGTAATGCAATTTACCATATATTATGTTTTATGATGGAAAAAAAAAGAAAGAAAAGAAAAGGAAAAAGTTACATAGAAAGCCAAATAATTATTAATTTAATAACCCAGTTTCTTCTCTATATGTCAACAATACTAAATTATACCCATTCTAATTCGAATATTAGTTATCCCAAATACAGAAGAATATAAAAGGAATGCAAAATAAAATTCCACTCTGTCAAAATACAAAAGACACGAGAAAATATAAAAAATGACCAATAAAAAAGAAAGAAAGAGAACTACCTACCCAGAATATTCTCTAGCATTTAACAGAATCTCTTCGAATAGAAAGCACCCTCGTTGAAAAAAATAAAATGAAAAAAAAAAAAAAAACAGGAGGAAAATGGGAACAAAAAAGCAAAAGAGACCTCTATTCATTTAAAAGAAGGGCGCGTGATTCTTCAAATTCTCCCCCACGTCCCGTTGTCACCCATATATAAAAGACGAGGCGAGGGGTTCATTAAGACACGCGCAAGCGCGCCACTCTCGGACAAACTGGTTTTCGCGGGTGTCTTTTCTCTTTCGTCTTCTCTATCTCCTCCCGCGCAACCAGCCGCAACTCTCGTTTGTATTTTTACGCAGTGCCCGCATTGCGTATGCACGTTCGCTTTCTACAAAGGACGAAGAAGAGATCCGAGGGATCCGGCCCTTAAGCTCCTCGACGACGTGACTCATCTCCCCGCTTCTTTTAACCGAGCTTTTGTTTCTTCTCGACCTCGTGTATCTTTCGGAAATTTCACTTTTTCTATATCGATTGGTCATTTACATTATAAACATTGCCGGTACTTTATTTTATATGAGCTGCTGTTAGGTATTTGATTTCGAATCATTTCTTTTTTGCGCGGCTTTTAAAATTATTATACTCAGTGCTTTTTGTTTGTTTTATTGATTGAGAATTTTATTAAAATCATTCTTATTACTATTACTGGCACTAAATTCGATAAGAAATTAATGATATTTCTAGGCGGCAAATGTCCATGCAACTTTGGATCTGGAAGGTTATATTAGCTCGACAGTTCGTACAAAAAAAAAAAAAAAAAAAAAAAAAAAAAAAAAAAAAAAAAAAAAAACCATCGAGTCAGACTCGGCGAAAAATGTCGCTTCTCATTACAAATGGAATCAACGATCGAGTATCGCGCTAAAATTAAATATTATATCACTAATCGCGTAACGAATTATCCATACATTTTTAAAAAATATATGACTTCATACGGAGTGCCGAACCAATAATTGCAAAATATTCCTTTCTAATTATTCTTTTGCACGAAGCACTTTTTTCATTATTTTTAATAAGTCGATTCATTGTTATCGAATCATTATTAATGTTTACGTTCAATAAAAATAAAATTACGTTTGAAAAGCTCAATCATCGGCACGAGACGGAATCCAATAAAAATCAGTCTTTGTTAAAATTTTCATTAGAGCACAAACTATCGCCTATTAATGGCCGCTTTATGTGCTTTCCACTAATTTTGTGAGAACGTTATTTTATTAACGGGTCCATTCGCTACCCGTGACGAAATCGCTTAAGTTTGAAAAAACTTCCTTCGTACCTAACGTCGCACTGGTAAAAGAAGTTTCGTAATCCCTGGCGTTTCATTGCACGCGATTATCTCCCGACGCATGTGCCCGCTCGTGTGGATTGGATATCCCACTATTTTTCTCTTACTCTATAAGCTATTAAATTCTAAATACTGGATGAGCGCGCTACATCTGTTTGCACAAGGGACTTTCCTCAGTCCATTAATTATACGCAATTGTCGATGATTTTCTTACGTAAGTTAATTTAATTTCTAAAATTTCGGTTCCCATAAAATATCATTCTATATTGTTTTACGTCTCTAATTTTAACGAAGGACAAAAAAGTTATGCCAACAATTACGATCGATAGTTTTTAATGTCCCTGAATAATATAGCCACCAGTTTGTAAAAATTGCCTTCTTAAAAATTGATACACTATTATAATAGCTACGTATAATCTGTAATCACGTGATATCGTGTTATTGATCATAATGTACAGAAGTATGTATGATAGCTCGACTGCTATTCACAACTAACAATGTTATAATCATCGAATTCGTAAACTTGGCTGTATAAGTTATAAACAGTGGTAAGTAAAGGGCTCGTGAGAAGTTGCGAATGAAATCAAAACCGATCACTTACTAGAATATCAAAGAGACACTCGGTTCGATGAGTAATCGACGCTTGTTGAGATCTACCATCGAGCATCCCCATCCATTTCAGGGATGCGCTTTCTCTGGTCTTTCAGCTACTTATTATTCATTCACCGCAAGAAAGAGTCATCTAAGCTGCAGTTTATTCGAAATAAAAAAAAAGTTGCCATGATATAATAATACGAGCTTCACTTTCAACATATTACGCTTTAGCAGTAACTACGAAGTACATTTAAAAATATAATTTGATTAATTTAGTACAGTCGTTTTGTAAGACGTAAATTAAAATGATTCGGTTTCATAGAAGATCGCCAATTTAATTGGTTTATTAAATACGTAATATTTCTACTTAGAGGGTAAAATTTTATTCATCAGTATGTCCGAATTACAAGAACTTAAGATATAAACGCTAATTTAAATAAAAAGCTTACTGGTAATAATACTACGGAAAACTAATAAAACGGCGAGCAAAAGATTAGAGAAATATTTTATTTCCATTCCATGAGAAAGGTAGAGCGAACGCATACGCAGTCGGGGGCGGAAAGGGAGAGAAAGAGAGTCCATTAGTTGTCATGGAGGCGGCCCAGGGGCCTTGTCAGTCTCGCTCGCTCATTTCTAATGTATATATATATACGCGCGCGCGCGCGCGCGTGTGTGTGTGTACGTGCGCGGGCGCATGTGGGTGTAGGTGTGTGTGCTGCGCGTATGCATGCATGCATGCATGTATCTTACTCTCTCCCTTTTTTTTCTCTCAGCCACCCTCTCTCTTCACCTCCCTTTCTTTCACTCTTCCTCTCTTTCTCCCTCATCTGAAAACCAGAAAGTCAGCTTGTCAAATTAATCACGGATGACCAATCCATCAGAAGGAATTCCTAGCTACCCGGCTGTGTATATATGCATACATATATATATATATATATATATATATATATATATATATATGTGTGTGTGTGTGTGCGCGCGCGCGCGCATATGTATATATCTGAGACCTCCGCTCGAGATCGCGAGAGTAGGTTTGCCCTTATTCGTTTCTTCCGATTTCTGCCTCCTATACTTCTTATGTTTTATCGGTCCACGCTTCCTCGGGAATTTCGTGAAACGAAGAGAGGGGGGGGGAAGAAGCCGAAACTCGAGATTTTAATGCGATCGATAATCATGATGGGGATGGGGGTAAGAAAGTAAAGCTTAATTTGGTGAAACTGTTACTTTTAATTGGGAGTGAATCAGAGTATCTTTCGCTTCTTATATTGTCGCTGCGTTTGTGTACTTTCACATGCTTGGTATCGAATATTTTTACCTCATCCTGGCGCATAGGGCGCGCACAGAGATGATATCCGATGAAAATTATTTTGACGCAGGAGATTTACTGGTGCTATTGAAATTCGTTCTGGAATACTCATCGAGAGAATAATATCAAATTGATTACACAGTGAGGAAAGACTGAAAACACAAGTATTCGTTATACGTAAGCGCACAGTTAGTATTTGCATGTCTATCAGGTGTGCCGGCAACTAAATTTATCCTAATTTATATAGTGATCGATTAAAAATATCAATTTCCGTCCATAAATAACAGGCGGCCCAAGTTAAAATCAAACGTACGGCAACACTATGAGATAAAACGAAGAAATTGAGTACGCGCGTGCTAAGGTGCCGTAATACACCTTTTAATGAAGCTATACTGCAGTTTGCGTCGTAAAAGGACCTCCTCTCGTTTGACAGCTAGGAATTTTTCAATTTGCTCTCTCTTTCTCCGTCTCTTCTCTGCTCGCCCGCGCGCTAAAAACACCTGTTTTTCTCGACGGCGGGCAGCGTGTGCAAGAAACTGCTGCCTCGTAATGGAATAATCAAGGCGCGCAAAGTTCCTCTCTGCCCCCATGGAATTTCGCGGGACACTTAAACATATCGCATTACCCGTGGCCGCGACGTTTCAAAAGTATACGTGCACGAAGAGAAGGAACACAGAGAGAGAGAGAGAGAGAGAGAGAGAGAGAGAGAGAGAGAGAGGAGTGAAAAAATGATGCAAGTAAAAAAGAGAGGAAGGAACGGCCTAACGTCCAGAAGTAGGTAGAGCCGGAGAATTTTTCAATTTGCACGCTTAAAATCTAATCAACCTACGGCCTCTGTACGTATGTGTACGAATGCAATGCGCCGATTGTAAAATCGTCGCTTACGAGAATTTAATGCGCGCGAGTCCCGGGACTTTTCAGTTATATGAGCGATCTGGGATTTAGCACTTCGGCCGCGTCGGTGCGCTTTGTACGTGCGAGTGAGATTTGTGACTGAATTGAATATTGAAATCGTAAAGAACTGCAATAATTTTTAGTTATTTTTACGCTCTGCACGCTTTAATACTTAAGGAGGGAAAAATGAAAAATCGAGTAATAGACGTTTATAATTTGTTGTGATGGGCGCGAAAAGCTCACGATCTATTGGGATTTTGGCTTTATCCATGTTTTATAACTGGCTTCGATCGTTTTCGGCTGAATGCTCGAAAAATTACGATGACGTTTAAAGAAAGTTCGTTATTCGCTCTTAAAATAGAATATATTTTTACGAGCTGAGAGTTTTTATTGCTTGAAACCGTACCGTCATTAAAGATTAATCCTATACAGAATCGAAGCAGAGTAAAAAGTTTTTGATTGATGAGTTTACGAATCTTTTCTGAAAATTGAGAACGTAACATTGAGCGCTAATGACGTCGCACAAAATAAAATAAATTTAGATTGTATACTACTGTGGATATTACATAGCATTGAAAAATCAACGATTAAAAATCTATTCGAATAACATTAATTTCGATTAACGAGAGTATCTATTAATTTTTCTCATGCCCGTATATGAAAATCCCGGGGGGAGGGGGGGGGTGGTGCCTTTTTTTCATTAAACAGTTCTAAAAAAAAAGACTTCGCTTCAATTGAAAGTAAAAAAGTTTCTTCAAAACAAAATGAAAAAAAAGGAAAAAGAAGACAAAAAATGCAAAATGCGTGAAATCGTGCGCGATCGGTAATTATGGATATTTGTCGGCTAATAGCGCAAATCATCAAAGCCCATATTTGTAATTTAAATCGTTCGATTGATAAAGCCTCTTTGCATTTAATGAAACATTCTTTGTTGCTCAATGAAGTAAATATCGCATACGTCATGCTCTAAATGGATTCGACTTAATGCTTTGGTGGTTGACGTAATTTAAGAAATTTCTCAAGCCGATATCGTGGCTCACTCGGTTCCCAAACAAAATGATTTCCATCTTCCGTTCCATTCTCCCGCTCGACTCAAGGGTTATATCTCGCGCCTATAAACATTCAGCACGAATAGCAGCAGCAGCAGCAGCAGCAGCAGCAGCAGCACACTTTCGAGGCTCTCAGGAATCCCGGGGGCCGTCGAGGAAGCGAACGGGCAGCACGAGGCGCGCGCACTAGAAGACATGAAGTTGAAATTAAACAAATAATCAGCGCGACTTGGCTGGGAATCCGTTAAGGCTTGGAAAGGCTGCAGTGTACATTATAAAAGGATCCCATTGAATTCTAAATTTAAAACGAATGTCCGAGTGTCAGTTGGCTGACGGGCAAAATAAACAAGATGCCGGGAGTCCGTGAAAAAGAATACGGGGCCATTGGTGGGAGGTGCCGCTCGGTTCTCAAGTGGTCGAGACTTTGCATCACCGGGGTATGGAAAAACGAGGAAAGCGAGCTTTCCAAGAGGAAAATGATTCCAACGTCTGCGACGTCCTAGATGTGTCCGCCGTTTCGCGCAGACTTGACGCGCGACTTACTACAGCTCGTGGATTCATCGTCATTCTATTTATTTGGATGAGGAAGTCTAATGCTGAATTTTTCTTAGGCTCTTACCACGCTAAGATCGAGGAATGCCGTTATAAGAAAATTTATTCAATCTCTTATCCGAAAAGTTCTGAAATTCGGTGCTACGTGATTTATGAATAACGAAGGTACAATCGGAAGCTTTTTATAATACAATTGCTACATGTAATGTATTAGAAAACCAACATTCAATTTATAATAGCAATTGATAAAATAAAATACCGACAATGCAGGCAAACGAGCCCAAAAATAAATCACAAAGTTCACGTTAATTAACCAAAGGAATAAAGCAAACGGCCGTTGCTGAGCCCAACGAGCCATTAGGATTATTATCCCTTGAATTCGTGAGCTCCCTAATTGTTGGATAAAAGGCTTGAAGTAGCCCGGAAAGAGGACGTCCCGCTTGTCGCTTGCGCCTCTTCCGCGGGAAAATGTCGTCCAGGTCAATTGGTGCGGGTGCCCGCTGCTAGCAATAATACCATCGATCATAGCCTCGACAAGCCTTTGTCGAATAGGGTTATTACATTGGCGGGATACATAATTACGATGCCTTGGCCCATAAGCAAGAGCTTTTGGATCTCCAAGATATTCTCGGCAATTGAATTGTACTTTTAGAATGACTTTTCCTAATGGCTCGCACTTTGTTCCCCTCGGTTTATGCTGTGCGCACGCATGTACGAGGCTTTTATGACAACGCGTGCATCCATCGTAGGCGGTAATCGATGAATTCTCCTTTGTTTACATCGCGACAGCCCAACTACCTACGTTCCTTTTTTCCTCTCTCTCTCTCTCTCTCTCTCTCTCTCTCTCTCTCTGTCTCTCTCTTTCTCTCTCCTCTTTGCACCGAGACGAAAGGGACAGCGGCCATTTTTCTCCATACATTCAATTAAATCCAAAGGGGCAGAAAGACAGGAGGGGGGGGGGGAAGATGGCGGTGCGAACGAGCGTGCGAGAGAGCCGCGTGTAGCGTCGATGAAATAACAACAGCTCCCCGCGAGTACGCAATATTCAATACAACCCGACTTATGCATTTTACGAAAGAGGCACGCGCGCCGTCGAGGGAACATCCGCACGTCCCCCGGTTGATCGACGCGTTACACTCCGGGGCTGGGAAAATTCCGTGCGCGGGTGCCTCGGGGAGCCGTGGCAACAAGTCCGCCGTGGTAATGAAATTAAACGGGGGGGGGGGGGGGGGG
>NW_011948412.1:13854317-13856625 GCF_000503995.2 Ceratosolen solmsi marchali | reverse complement strand
GGGTGAGATCCATTCGGAACGAGGAAGCGCACGTGCGCACAGCAGCTTTCTTTCTTCGATCCTCTCGAGCCGCATAAGAAAGCGTATTTACGCATTCATTATTTGTACGCCCGGGCCTTTCGTGAACTTCGGAAAAGCATTTATTTCCGCGGCCTCGTAGTACAAGCTTAATTCCGATCGCCGGCGCGATCTCTGCCTTTTTCTACGCCAACGTAAATTCATCCACGTCGGCACAAAGCCCATAAATGAGCGAATTCCTCACGGGCCGTTGTCAGTGTACGTCCAGGCTGAGCATCGCATAAAAGCTCGCGCCTCCTCACCCCTCTGAGCGAATCGATGAAGCGCTAGCAAACGCCTAGACGCTTATTCATTGGAGAGTCGTCTATTGGCCAGCTGACCCTTTCCTCTTTCACAACCTCCTGCCACAACCTCGTTTATTCACCCGCTTAACCACACGTTCGATATTCTACCACATCTTTCCTGCGTTTCGCCACCTCCTTCACCTTCTCATTCTCCTCCTCAACCAACTCCTTACGTCGTCTCTTAACTAGGGCTCGAAAAAAAAAGCTCATGAATATCACGCTCAAGTGAGGATAGAAGGAACGAGCTCTTGTCGAGCCACCCCCGCCGCTCTATCTAAACGGGGGATGAAATGCAACAGGTTGTGGTGCCCGCAAAATCGACACTTTGTGTTTACACAAGGATATAGTTGGGCGAGGGTGGATGGAGGAGGCTGTGTTCACTGCGGTGGCCGGGGGAGGGGAGGGGGGATCTACTTCGGTTCAGAGTAAGTGCCCCTTGCAAAATCTGTTTGTTGTGTCACACTGAATAATGGGCTTTGTATTGTTCAATGAATTCTCGTGCTTTTGCTTTTCGAGTGGAAAACGGCCTTCCACGTACTCCGTGAAAATTTGGATTTTACAAGCGTTAGGTATCCCGAAATTAAGTTGACAGATTTTCTTTCCTAATTATTTCAATGTGACGGGCAACGATAGAATTAATTTCCTTAATTTATCATTGAAATACGTGATATCACCCGTGTTATTTAACTTAAACTTTTTTCTCCTGCCATTAAAGGAACTCGTTCTTTTTACACTTAATATCCAACACATTTTCTTTCCATTCGAACCATTAATCCTACCAGTTGCACAATTTTTATCATACGATATTTTCTTCTCGCATTATTATTCAGTATAAAGTTGACAAAAGAGATAAGCGGGGCGAGGGTCGCTCCTCGTGAAAAGAAAAAAGCATCGCGAGGCTCTTATCATTTAATGAATCTCATGCGCGCGGGAGCTGACTATACTCGATCTTCCCGCGAGGGTAGATTCCTCCTCTACTTATTGTATGACTTTGTGTGCGATACACCAACTCACCGAGATTATTCACACACTTGTGCCGCGTTAAAAGCGTTTGGGATATATTGATTCGTTCATTTGACGTCATGACTCGGTAGAAAAGTGTCATTTCGGGAATGTATTCTGGATCACGGCTGGGGCGTCACAACTGATATTATAATACAGAACAATAGCAGTTTGTTAATTCATTTTTCAGATGTTAATTTTAAATCCGTAGGATAAGATGCGACAAAAGATAATGGTATCCGAATGAAAGACGGCCGTTTCGAGCGAAAGTAGTTGGAATTTTGTCTATTATGGAGGGTCGCCGCCCTGGCTAATAACGAATTCACTGAAAATGAGTACGAAATCGTGCCAGTGACAGAATGAAAATTTACATCTGTCCTGGAACATTGTAATTTTTACCCTGAATATTTTTTCACTCGAAAAGTAGTAAATCGATCGGAGAAATTAACTATCCAACAGTAAATTTTAGTTTATATTCTTTACAATATAGTAGATCCTTCCTACCTGACAATGGAGAATCGCCGACCGCTTCGAAATTCTCCAAAAAAGGATGAAAAAAAAAAAGAAATAATAATAATAAAAAAAAAAATAAATAAAAAAAATTAGAAGAAAATAATAAAAGATAAAAAATGATTTCATCTCTGAAGAAGGCAAAAGAGCGGTCTGCCTCGATTCTACTTTGCCATTCCTTGTCCGTGCGCGTCTGTCCATCCGACTGTCCGTCTACCTCTCCGTCTCGCTCTCGCTCTCTCTCTCTCTCTCTCTCTCTCTCTCTCTCCTTCATTTCTCTCTCACTTCTCTCGTTCCTTTTTCCTTCCCTCTCGCTCTTTCTTCCTTTATCCGAACGGAATGATTAATGGGTCCACGCGAGGCAAGACGGTTTTCTGGTTTTCTTGGAGAGAGCATTCGAGAGATAATATGAGAAAGAGAGACGGAAGGGAAAG
>NW_011948412.1:13844829-13854249 GCF_000503995.2 Ceratosolen solmsi marchali | reverse complement strand
AGAGAGAGAGAGAGAGAGAGAGAGAGAGGGAGGGAGAGAGTGGGAGAGAGTGAGAGAGAGGGGTACGAGGACGGGAAAAGGAAATACGCGGCTACCGAGCGACTAGGGGAGTTTGATTGCAGGTTAGGGGACGTAGGTGGAGAAGCCGGAGGTGAGAAGTTCAGGCGCGAAATGGCCCCTCGCCAGTTTAGAGATCTTTTTTATTCGCATTTGGTTTCACGCCGCTCTTCTCTCTTTTCTCTCTTTTTTTTTGCCCCCTCCATCCTGTCCAACCCCTTCACTCCTCCCGCCCTCTTCCTTTTTCCCTTCAACCTCGGCGAGGCTTCGCGTTTACCGGCGTTGCAGCGTCTACGAGTCAACCTCGTCTAGAACGAGTGCATGCGTGCGTGTGCTTCTTTTATGGTTTGTAGAACGATCCGCGTCGCGGATTTATGCCGCCTAATGCTACGTTATGTTCTTTTAAATTATGGTTCAACGAGGCTCGCGCGTATATCATTCAATCAACCGGGCAAATAAGGGATTTATTTATGATTATTGATTGCCGCTGATAATAGTTGAGGATACGCTTAGCGGTTATTGGGAAATTCGGTGAAAATATGTACGAGCAACATTCCTCTTATACGTGACTGCGCTCTAGCAATTGCCGAGAATCGAATTTTATAATGAATCGTATTCTTGCGATCAATGACTGGTAATGCAAGAGGCGATTTAACAAACATAATTGCTTAGATTAAACTATTTGTATACGCAAATACAAAGATAATCATCATTGAAAAAACTAATTATAAAATCGAGGAAAAGCTAAAAAAACAAATATGTGATGGTTGCTTGCAGCACATACCGATGTTGCAATTTTGCAAATTGGGTACATCCAGACTCTCTGTTGTCTCTAATTGAGTCGATGGATTATATTCGCATCGACTACTTCTCGATATTTACCGAACGCTGAAAATCTACGACTTTGTGAACAGCTGACCGATCGGAAATTATCATTTTAGTTAAAATTATTGCTTAACGCTATTGGGAATATCTTCAATATTTCTCAAGTATATCGAAATATCTTATGAAAGATTTCTTTGATAAAATGTAATCTTTGATCACACTAAATCCTATAATTTCGTCATTAAAAAATATAATATTTTAATCCTTAATTTGAAATTAATTACTCAGAAGAATATATTCTAGCCTAATACCATAGAAATTATGAAAAAAAAAACTAGGAACTTTTCACATATATATATATATATATATATATATATATATATATATATATACATACATATACATAATACTATAAATATTGGGCCAATTACGAAATTTGTATATTATTCTTGAGAATGGATTATACAAATCGATTGATCAAGTAATTTGAGCTCTTTCCTGCGAAAAGTCCTTTTCTTTATTATCGTTATTCAACTTAATTTATCATTATTTTTGCTCGTAAGATTTTGCTCGTACCTTGAAGCATATTTGGCAAAATGATCCTTTTGTTATAAAATAAAGTTCCATCACCCTTCAATCTTTCATAATAAATCAATAACCATTTCCAGCAATGGTCATGCTAGTGTTACATCTAAACGAATCCCTTTACCACAAAGACGTTTATCTAGCAATGAAAAGAATTCCTTCACCATCTAAACATATTTCTCCGCTGGTACCCACCACAATAATTCATTCGGCGTAAAGTATGTTAATAATTCTCGATTCCGCGCCCTCGCAAGAAGACATCGATTTCTGCGAGTCATTGAGGAAAATCGACAACAGTTAAGAAAATCCCGGGCGAGGGATCGTTCGCTCGTCCCACGCGCGCGCGCGCGCGCATCTCCCATCGATCGGACGACCGGCGAGGGACTTTATGAGTTATAAGTCGGCCATATTGGGCAGAGTGCGAGACACCGAGAATATGTAAGTGCCACGTTGGGTAGAGTCAGCGCTCAAAGTACTCGTGTATCGATTCGCGTCGGACTCTCCGCTACTCCTCATGATTTATCGTCTAGCTCGCGCTTACGGCGCCGCTCCCTTATCGATCTTTTCCCCGAAACTTTGCGATCCCGGATTTTCGTGCCCACCGTCGGCTTTCGGCGTTATTTCCTTTCGTATTGTCAAATGGCCAAACTCTCGTTTAAACAATCGCCTATTTTACGACTCGGCTCTACCATTCGTTTCGCGTATTCACGAAAGAAAGTACACTCGCGTCGCGTCTAATAACAATGCATCCCGACAAAAAGTGACACGTAATTTTGTAAGCCTTTCGACAAAGCTTTCAATTTGAGGCTACTCGGGACATAAATCCTTCGCTCCGGCCAACAAAGCTCGTTATGTTAATGTCTCGTACACTGCGCGAAATATCTCTTGGTCCGGGGGAGGCGAAGAATAAGAAAAAGGTAATAATAAACGTCAACAAAGAGAGAAAAGGTCTCTTCTCCCATCCCCTATTCCCCTCGTCGATGCCCCTTCCCGACCCACCTTCGACATCCCATCCCCTAAGAGACGCGTGTCGATGGATCAAAGTACGCGCTTTCCAGCGACGAATAAATTATCGGCCTCGCGTGCTCGTGTATGTACGTACCTCTGAGCACAGAATCGCCCATGTTCGACGTTTCTATATGCTTCGCGGTCTCGGCAATTAACATAATTGCTGTTAAAAGGAAACGAACGAGCCTATGTGCCTGTCCCCCACCCCATCCCAGTCTCACCGCCACCTCGCTGACTCTCTGCTCTCTGTCGCGCTCGCTCGAAGGAAAATAAAAATAGCGCTTGCTGATGCGCAACACGAGCGCAGGGAGGCGGCTTATTACGCCGAGTCTGTGACATTACGTTTAATGATTTTGTCCGTATGTTTACAAGATCTGCTCATTTGCTTACTTAATGCTAAATGTAAATATCCGCACAGGCAGGAAAAATTTTGCTGCATTCGTCGTAATGCGCGCCCCCAAGAATCTATATATACGATATTATTTTACCTTTTGCTGAATATATAGGCTACGCTGGACCATAAATTGTTCGCGCTTGATGTTATCGAGAGTGTAGGCTTACGAATAAAAGCGCCGGGGATGTTGATGTTTATATTTGAAACATCGGAAATGGACTCGCGTTAAATATTGTTCTCGGCCTTGGTAATGAATAACATGCCGACTGCACTTATCACCTTGTAATTTTCAATGCTCAACTTTGTCGACGATTATGAAAATTATTAGCATCTTATAAATAAGAGAAGGTAATCCAATGGAGCTCAGGCTCAGGCGTTGACTGCATATGTTTTAGAAATAGTCATCGTCCAGCTACGTACATAGCTACATAGTTAAGAATGTTAACATACTTTATTGGCCACAGAATTACAATAAACAACGCGTTTTATTAATATTTTTAACTATGTGTGTTAGTAAGCTCTTGTGAATCAATAAGCAAACGTTATTTATGAATATCATACCACGGCGACACTCGATATCATGGAATGATAGAACTATTATAAAATACAATTGATACTCATTGGCCAACAACATAATCCAACAATAAGCATCCCAGAGATATCGTTATATATAACCGGGACGCTTAACCGATGTCGAGAAAAAGCGCAACAACTCACCTTGATGCTGGAGGTGGGGTCCAATGGCGGGATTGAGGAAGCTGGGGGGCAGCTGCCTGCTGACGCTCTTGGCCAGCTCGCCACCCGCGAGGCCGTAAATCGCGAGGAGCTCCTGCATGGTCGACTCCGCGTACTCGCGCATGTTGTCGAAGGGTCTGCGCTCCTCCGGCTCGACCTCGTTCTCCGTCTCGTTGCGCTCGTCCTCGTCCGGACCCTCATCCAGCCGGCTCGCTTGGTCCTGCTCCTGGTCCATCGGGCCCACGCTGCCCACGCTCTTGTCCGATGACTCCGAGGCCGGGCTCCGGGCCTGCAGCATAATCAAAACCCTTCCGCTCACTTATCTGGCCTCGCCATGGGCGGCTCGTGTTTTAAGATTATCACCGCGTTCGCCTTGGCTTTCGACACGTCGCTTCCATATTTTGCCTATTTTGCCAATTTTTGGCTTTGCCATCGGCTGTTAGCGAATGCCCGACACGAGTGCTTCTTTTATCGAGCGAATTTACAATTTCATTGTCAGCCTGCCGGCTCCGTTTGCCGACCTAAAAAAATTGCTAAAGAGCAATTTTACATTGTTGCCGGTAAAATCAGACGTTGTATTTTCGGTTGGCAATAAAGATTATCCTTGCCGTACTTAAAATAATAATAAAGACAGATAGAGAGATAGAAAGATCGATAGAAATAGAACCGGGACATTCTAAAAAACGCAACGAGTCGAGACACGCTCTTTTCATTGGATGACAGCTTAAATGTCTCGAACCGGAGCTTCGTTCGACAAAGATGATTTTCCATTATGAGAGTGCTATTGTATGGCAATAAGCAACGCGGATCGATCGAACGAATGACTATTATTGCTTAAAAAGCGAGCGTCGCGATATCCTCGATAAAAATATCTCGACATTCATATTAACCGGTGAGTGAGCCCCGTGAGGTCGCCAAGCCCAGCGCGAGCGAACGACTGAGTGAGTAAGTCACTATGTGTGTCTGTGTCTGTGTCTCTCTCTCTCTCTCTCTCTCTCTCTCTCTCTGTGTGTCTGTATGTATGTGTGCGCGTGTGTGCGTGTGTGTGTGTAAGAGAGCGAACTAAAGCAAGTGTACTACTACTCACATCGGTGCCTGGTGAGTAGAGCTTCTGCGACCTCAACTGCTCCAGTATGAACTTATGCCTGAAGGAGTCGCCGCTGTCGTCGTCGCCCTCGGAAGAGGGTGGCCTCGTCGTTACGGACAGGTCCATCGGTATGACCTCGTTGTTGTTGAGCCTCTGCTTGCCGAATTGACCGGCGACGGAGATGGCCGTGGCTGCTCTCTCCTCGGCGGCTTGCAGCAGCATCGTCTTCCTCTCGAAGTCAAGGGTATCGACGCTCGGAGGCGCTTCCTCGCCGTTTCCTCGGCGATCCTCGTTCGGTCCGGACTCCGCGTCGTCGTCCCGCTCGTCGGACTCGTCCGACACCTCGGCCATGCGACTGTTGATCGGCTTGAAGTTCTTACGCTTGTTGCGCGGTTTGCTTTGGGACTGAGATTGCAGTTGCGACTGTGATTGCAACTGAGACTGCGACGACTGTGACTGCTGAATGCTTGCGGCGAGCTGGAGTTGGGTGGCGGTCGGCTGGGCCTCGTATTGCTGGGAATCGCTGTCCTGATCGGCCGTGGAGCCGCCGCCGGTGCTGCGCCGAGATGCCGCCGCGAAGTTATACACCGATTCCGAAAGCATCTCCGCTGCAATTTACGCCGATTGCCAGGGCTCTTATATCAGACGTTTGAACTCTTTTTGTTTGCTCGTACTGAGCTTTGTGGGTGAGGGTGATGGGAGAAGGGGGGTGGGGGGACGCATAGCGCTGCACCGATTTTCTTTGTGCATCGTTGGGATTTGATTTTAACATATTTTTCATTTCTTTTATTTTCTTTACTTAATCGGATAATTAGAGGCCAGAAGTCAATGTTCACTTTAAATGGAACACGATTATTTATGTCACAACGCCAGGTTATATAATTTAAGCCGAGTTTGTTTTTCGTTATTTTGTTTTTTTTTGTTTTTAATCCTTCCCACCCCCCTCCAACGCAAGAGCAGTACAAACTTTGGATTTGCAATATTATTACCATACATTTTGGTGCTTTTGTTGGACAAGTTTTAAACATAAATATCGATGATTGATTCAAATTTTTAAAATCGACAATGAGTCAGCCGACGTTTGATGTAACTGTTGCATTCGTATTTCGCGTTTTTATCCTCGCACTAACGTACACTTTGAGAGGAAGAGGATTTTGTTATTCTTTGTTCTTTAGTAGTGTTCTACTTACTAGGTCCATATGGACTCGTTACGGCAGACATTGCGAGTGTCTTTCTTCGTCTGCCTCGTCAGTTCATCCTGAAACAAAAATGACACATGAAATGTCATTACGTATTTACATACTTAACATTTATGTATTTGCTTAAAATTAATTTAAATATTTATCCGATTTAAATATAAATTTAAATACAATATCCGAAGGCTTAATATCATTAATTTGAAAAAAGTCATAATTCGATTAAGTAAATGTTTTGTATTTGTATAATAGATTTGAGCGATTAGCATCGATGCAAAATATATTTTCAAAGTATTATAAAACCCATTGGTGGCTTAAAAATTTTCACGAAAGCAAAGAGTAAAAAATATTTCGTTGTTGCAACCTCCATGATAATGTAAGCAATGCATTTTTTTAACGCTCTAACTCTTTTAGCAGACGTAAATTCGCCGGAATTAGCATACTCTTATGTCCGTGTATATTACACAAAGAAGTTCATTAAATTGATTGAAAAGATAGACTGAAATAAGTAGACGATTTTATATTCTCATTCGGCATCCCTAACAAATGGCGCCCGGCAATGTCTTGAATTCTCCCCGTTGTTTCTCTCCATCAAAAAGCAAATCCAGAGAATCCTGGCAACGGTCTTCTCTCCCGTCCTCTCTCCCTCCATCGCCCCTCTGCCCCTCCCGTCGTCGCCCGCCTCGACCATTCGCCGTCCGCCCGTCAACCTTAGTGCACTCGCAAAAACAATGCAGACATTCCTCATCAACGAAATGGGGAACAAAAGCACTGCCACTCCTAATTGGCCATCGCTTGGCCGCGAATTTTCCGCAGACCAATGGCGGCGCCGCGACTCCTGAGGAGATGCAAATATCCAGTTCCCCGGCGATGCGGATCGGGCCCCCGTGTTTATGAAAAGGAAGTACGTGTGCGCGCCTCTTTTCCCTTCGCATCGAGAGCGAATTGCGAAAACGAGGCGCAAAACAAAGGGACGTCACGAAAACAAAAGCCAGAGGGTAATATACGAGTCCTCCTCGCATCTCCCACTGTCTTCCTCTCCCCCCGTCCTTAGATCGAATTTTTCGTCCTTTTCCACGACGCCTCGCTCGCGCCTACTTGTATTATAGCGATTTATGCCATGCGCGTGGATATCCTTTGCTCTCGTATTTCGAGTCGCGCGCGCCGCCGTCTTGTAACTGCGCGCGGAAACAATACTTCGCCCGAGCGCAGCAGCACGAGGAGGTGGAGGGACTGGTGGCTCGAGCGCCACTACTCCACTTTTAAGATCGACGAGGCCCTTTTGCACTGGTGGCTCGGCATGAGATTGCACTTGCGCGTCCTAAGGGACTGGTCGGTGGATATTGGAAGAATAGCGCCCGGCTAATTAGCGAGCACGCAGCGCGCACGGAGCGGCGAGTCGGCGAGTCGGCGAGTCGGCGAATTCGTTTGATCGGCCAAAAATCATAATTCCCGCATATAATTCCCTCGCGTTATCGCAATTAATATTTGTTTCTCGTAGATAAATTTTTGTTTAATTGCGCGCGCAATGAAATTAATTCAAAAGCCGTCTTATCGCGAAATAACTCGCCATATCGTTATATTTCTCAAACAATAAACATTTTTTATTATTCAAAAGCAGATCCGTAAATCTAAAGGGTTGACAGATTACGATGTATTTAAACCATTTCGATCGTTACTCGAATATGCAAAATAATTCGATGCAAACATAGTATCGAGCGGCCGAGCCTTTGAACTCTTATGGTAACTAAGATCTCGTCGCGTTTCCTTTAAATGTTTGCCATTTAATTGCAAAATCGAATGACACAAGACGTCGGTTATGACATTAGACGCACCTCTTGCAGTAAAAATCTTTTTGTCACATCACAGAGGCGACGCGTTACTCCCCATAAAACGAAACATCTCGACCCATAATTCCGAAGCAGCCTTTCCAATCGTGCCGCGCAAGAACAAAGTAGCACCATAATCGCGCAAACAACAATCAATGTGTCTAAAACAGAATGGTCTATCAGCAAAAAAAAAAACAAAAACAAAAAACAAAAAAACAAAAAAAAACAAATAAAAACGAAAAAAACTTAAAGAGAAAAGAAATAAAAAGAAGAAGAAGAAGAAGAAGAGGAAGAAGAGGAAGAAGGAGAAGACGATGAAATGAAGAAAAAAGAAAAAAACGGTAAAAAAAAAATAAATAAAATAATGGGGGAAGGGGAGAAGGGAGACAAAGTGTCCCCGCGCGATAAATCCACGATCTCAAAAATCCCGTAGGTCATGCTCTCTCGGCGCTTTGTCCAGCCCTCCCTTGCCCATCCTCCCCCGCCCCGTTCCGGGACTGGGATTTTCGCTTGCGCGGTAGAGGTGAATTTTGAAACCGGTTCATGGAAAAAAAGCTGTGCTCGCATACACTTCGATCATCGCATTATACAGAACGGATTTTCAATTTACGAGCGGCTCACTGCGAAACGTCGCCCGCGATCGCTCGGGGCGTTATACCGTGTCCCGACACGCACGCGGCGGCACCGATGGGGCGCCAAGAATAAAAATACAGCGCGTCGGCGGAGGTGGAGGAAAAAGAAACGGGGTAAATCCTGGAAGAGTGCGGATAAGTCGCGGCGCGTGTTAAATTGCAACAATGCAAGCCGAGCAATGCATATAGCATGCCGAGATCAGTCGGAGCGATATTACACTCTCTCCTTCTCCACCTCCACCACCACATCGACCACCACCTCCACCTTCTTCACCACCATCTCCTTCCGTCCATACACGCTTATACTCTCGAGGGTGATAATGTATTCCAGGTCCGCCCCGCCGCCGTCGACTCCGCCGACGCCACCGCTGCCGTCGATGGTGGGGCTAGGAAAGCGGACCGGGTCGCACGCAATAGGCATTGTAACAGATGTTAATTATCCCTCCAGTACTGTAAGGAGCAAGCAAGACGAGGGAGAAAGCGTACATTCATCGGCCATCCCCGTATGCTGCCCTTGGCGTGCGCCATTGCTACAAGGGCCGCCCCGTGTATGTGTCTCTCTGTCTGTCTCTATCTCTCTCTATCTCTCTTTCTTTCTGTCTATGCATGCGAATAACGCGGCCGTGACTGCAGCAGCGGCAGCAGCGGCAACGCGTGTGCGTGTGCGATAAAGTAATTCCGCGCGTCACTTCGGCCGGACTTATGTGCACGCGTGAGGGGCTGCTCCTGGTCGAGGAGAGGATCTTTTCGGTACTTTATGCGGGCCCAAGGAAGTGGATAAGATTTGCGATGGGTGGCCAAGAAAATGAAATTATAATGGCTCGACAACTTTATACCCACGTAGTTTTTAATAATTAAAAGCGATAATTCTCTCGCGCGCCTTAGGCATGAAATTTAATCTCTTTATTCGACCTTTTAATGGATTTCATAAGCTACACAAAAATTGGATTCACTCGCATCGAGGGAGATTGAAAGAGGCCGGAATCTTATCTAAAAGGAAATGATTTACTTTTGCATTAATATGCTCAACATGAATAAATATTAATATTCATGGGGTTAAATAAATTTCGAC
>NW_011948412.1:13813053-13844711 GCF_000503995.2 Ceratosolen solmsi marchali | reverse complement strand
TTTCTTAAATACAGTTTAGCGTGATACAATTGTCAAGGGTCGGGGAAGTGCCAGCGTATTTCCGAATCTTGGAAATTATAATATTTGCGGACGCGATTTATCGTGTTTGCTGGTCAAAGACAAGAGATATCGCTGATATTTGTCAAATTGATAAAAATAAAGCACGTCAAAAGAATGCTCTTGAGTTGGTAAAAATAAATATGAGAAATTCCCTTCCAAAGAAATTGATAAAGGCGCCGGAGGATCGTAAATCGGCGCCTGCCTCGTTTTTTCCCCTTTAGCCAAAAATGCTGCGGCTCCACAACTCGCGCACGCAGAAATATTTCTCGAGTGTTTTTCGAGGAAGCAAACGAACGCGCTCTCGATGTTATCAAATTTTTTATCGGCCTACAGCACTCGTTTCTTTCCGAGTTTTTCTCCGTCTCTGTCTCGCTTTTGCTCATCGCTAACCGAAAAAATGACTCGTGAAATTATATAGTGGTAAGTATATGCTCGCGAGGGCAATATTTTCGTCGTTAGCTCGATATGAAATGCGGATAAAATTTTAACGAAAAACCGAAATAATCGAATGCTTTATGAATGAATTTTTATCGCATATTAGAATTACGTCGGCTCGTTCGCCCGACGTTATCAGCTTTATTCTTCAACTCCGCTCAAATTGGATTATTTTATTCGGTAACATATTTGATAATTAAATCGCTATGAACAATAATTATATTTACCACTATATCAAGCGATGATAATGAGAACATCAATGGAGAACAAAAAGAGTGTATTAATAATAAATTGACCAACTCAGAAAAATTAATTACTGCCAAGGAATATATTAATGTCAATTCTTTTAGCTTTTTCAATAATTTAATTAAATACACTAGCAGAGAAAAATTATAGGCATTATTAGTCTGTCCCTTTTAAAGCACTAATTAAACTTTTTTATGGCTCATACGTATAGTTTAGTGTGCGTATAATAATGGTTGGTATCTGTTTGGAAACGTTAATTCGGACGCCAATATCGAAGTTTTTGTCGATTAATATTATTGCTTAATGACAACATTGAAATATTATGATTAATCAAAGATCAACGTAACAAGATTGACTGAATTGTAAATTTATTTCAGGAAGCAGGAAGCAGCTTCAATTTACATAAAACGAGAGGATGTAGACACAATTGAAATCACTTAGCTCAATTCATTGATTATAGAATAATACATATCATCCCCTCCCCGTCTTTTCATATAGTACCAGTGTAAACGTGATTATTTATGATAAGTTATGCTTAATAAGATTGTTTAATTGAAAATGATAAAGCGCTATATTTTTCTTTCGAATAATATTGAACATATTGAAATTTAATACGAATTATAATCAAATCAAATGTAAGGCAATGTATAGAGATTTAGAAGGTTCATAAAGAATTATAATGAATTATAATAATTTATTCATTTAATTTCTTTTCTATTCATTTGAAATAATACAAATACATTGGTTAATTTAATTGCTCTTTTTTTGTTCACTATGACATATTTTTAATAAATTTAACTATTAATATTCTTTGCACTTAGGTTGTTAAAACAAGTGAATTTGAGATCTGTAATTTTATTGTTTGACATACTTGATATTCGGTAATAGCCTTCTCATAAATTCATGCTCATTACCCTGTCTCTCTCTCTCTCTCTCTCTCTCTCTCTCTGTCTATCTCTCACAATATCTACATTTAGTCTAAAGTAAAGGATTAAATGTTATCCAATGATTCGAGATGAACCCACAATGAAAACAACGTCATAGCACTATTTAATAACACGACAGAGCAACCAATATTTATTATCTTCTCAACATAACGCGTAAAATAATTTTCAAATATCTCAGAGTGCGAAGTCCTCCTTATGTTCGTGAAATAAAATCAGTTTTCTCGAACCATCCGTGCTCTTTCATCCAGCAGAAAAAGGAAAAAAGAAAAAAAAAGAAAGAAACAGAAACAAGATCTTTCTCGTCACTCGTCGTTTTCCGGCCTTTTCTGGGGCTCAACTGTATCGGCATCCTGCACTCCGGGTCTACTTCTGTATATAAATCGTAGGCCTTAATAGTCAAATATTCCGGTGCGTACTTATCGAGTCTCGGGTGCCCGCATGAAACCCGAGGCCCGAACGTGACGTCGCCGTGGTACTCGAGACGCGGAGAGGGGAGCAAGAACTCGCGTTATTCGTCAAACACTCGAAAGCATTAATGTAGCAGCGAGCGCCAGACCTTACACCAACTTCTTTCCCAATATTATATCCACAGATTATTCAAATTCTGGTTTCGAATATATTACTTGGTGCGCTGACATAGGAGATGGGCGATCACCCAAATGCAAGCGAGACGACACGCTCTTATGGCAGAAATCTCGTTCATCCTTTATAAAAGCCTCTTTTTTCCTCCATCGCTAAATTACTCAATTAGCGGCATTTTGACACGTGCCGGACTTTTCGGCAGATTAAAAACATTTTGGTAGGATAATTTACCGGCAAGGTCATGTCGTTAATAAGACTACTAAGTTAACGGGTGGGACGGGGTGGTGAATGTGTGTGTGTGTAGGGGGGGGGGCGATAAATGCGTTTTCCACAAGTATCAGAGACTGCACCGACGAGGCGAGTAGGAGAAATAGATCGAGGGATAGATGGAGATGAATTTGCTACGTAGCCGACTTTCCCAAAAGTCCACGAAATGTCGAAAAAAAAGTCACGCGGCCAATTAACACCTCGAGACTATTTTTGTGTCGAAACGTAACGATCATCGCCCGCGTAACAAGGCTAAAAATAAAGCCGAAAAAAGGCCCGAGGAGCAGAATAAGAAGAAAAAAAGAGAACCAAGCCTCGACGGCTTTTTCAGGCGCCGTAGTAAAGGAAACCGGATCGTCGAACGCTTTATCGAAAGGGGAAGTCGATCGATCTTGGTATCCGGAGCGTCCCACTCTTTGGTTCCTCTCCCTTGGACACACGTGACTCGGAGCTTGTCGCGCCTCTCGGCGCATACGCTCGCGTCTCCCCTCCGCCTCCTTGCTCCCCAATCGTGGCTCAAGACTTTTTACGCGATATCAGGATCTTTCCCTCTTCCCTGCCTTTTATGCTCCGTGTGAGTCGCAAACAAGGATTTCCTTTTTACTACATTCAGGGATTTTGCGCATTTGCCACGCGCTAAGAAAGACGCTTAAGTGTGTTTCGCGTAAATTTAATTAACTTACTTTGTTAAAAGTCTGGGATGATGATTTTTACGGTTATGCGCGAAAGCATGATAATTGGTGATTTTCTAATACCGAATTCTCGTCTAATTAGTCTCTTTGTTAATTGATTGTTATAGCTAGTCGGGCAAATGTTAAGTATGTGTCAACTGAATTTAATCGTATACATAAAGAAACTGTTATATAAACCTTGAAGTTATACACTACAAGCAGCGTTCACGGAAACACTTGTGCGATCCGAGGAAATTTTTCTTCCATCGTGCTGTGTATCAACTTTCAGCTTATGCCGTATTATTCATGATTTATACAAAACTAAACATGTAAGTTGCGCGTAATTTATGCCGAATTCATACTTAGAGAAAGCAAGCCCAAACAAGCGCTTTTTGTTCTTCCCGAAAATCGCCTCTGATAAAGAAACAGGAGAGGAAAGCCAAGTGCATGTTTATACAATCGTGCATTTAACAAAACAAAAAACAAAAAACAAAATAAAACAAAAAAAAAATAACAATAATAAAAAAAATAATAAAAAAGAGAAAAATAATAGAAAGGGAATGAGACGGAATGGAGTGAATACGGTTCGTAAGATATGGCGTGAAACATGAGAGTCTGAGATTAAAGAATCGAAAACATAGGATTCTTAGAAGCTGTCGAAAGAGTTTGAGCGCTACTCAACGAGTCATAATAATATTCGTAATTTCAAGCGAGAGCTTCCTTTCGATCATTTACCATACGGAAACAAAGAATTCCTTCCCTTTTCACGTCCGGTTATCGGTTTTCACTTTTACGATTCACGCGATAAGAATCGACGATATCGAGAAATGGGCAAGAAATATAAGCAAGTGAAAGCAAATCCACCCTCTAACGTTAAGTTACACAACGTTATTAAGCGGGAAAGTTTCGTCCATTGCCTTTAAAGTTTATCGCAGCAATGTCGTCGCGCACCTCGCTAGTACTTTAAATGCCAATTAACCGAAAATAAATCTAACCAAAATTCTTCCGCGGATGCCGGGACGCGTTTATTTCTGACGCGGGAAAATTCGAAAAGAAAGGCCGTTCGTCGTGTCGACAGCTTCCTCCTTTTTCCCATCCCGCATTATATCTCCATTCTCGCTCGCACATGCACGTGCTCTCTCTCTCTCTTTCTCTCTCTCTCTCTCTAAGTGCGGCGATCGTAAAACGACGTGCGTAACGGCGCGCAAAGAGCGGCGTCAAAAATAGAGCAAGAGGACCAGCAGAGAAGCAGCAGCGTACGCTCACTAATCTGGTTAGGTCCACTTAGCGTAACACCGGCCATTTAGGACCTGAATGCCGCGCGATACTAAATGCGCGGCAGAGCTTCCACTCCACGGTTTCACGAAATGCGCTAAAACGTCTTAATGGGGGGAGCGCGAAAGTTAGTTAAGGCACACTTTTATTTTTTTTTTTGTATTTCGTTTTTTTCTGTTTCTTTTTCCTCGTTTTTTTCTCCATTTTTTTTTCTTTTACTTTCTTTTCCATTTCATTTCTCGGACGCTCGCTTTTTTATCCTCGTCCCTTTGAGCGCTAAGACGCCGGAAAGTCCGAGACTGCGGGGAGAATAGGCTGGGAGCTACGATGTGCGAGGAGCCTTCGGAGAATGTTGTTGGTTTAGGTGTATTTTATGGACTTTCTTATGCGAATATATGGGGCTTAATTAGCATTTCAAAATTAGAAACATATTGCTCTCGATGCCTCTTGACGTACTTAATTCGTGTAATTGCCATTCGAGTATATCATTATCAATTACCTCATTTAAATTAGTCAAATGAACCGTCATTAATGCTCGAGCGTTAATAACGCCATTTTTAAGACTTTCGATGTAAATCTATAGTCACCGCGAAATTTTTATACTTGGAGCAATAATTCATGAGTGTGTGCGTGCGCGCGCGCGCGCGCGCGCGTTCATATCCGCGAACACACACGGGCACTTATATTTAGGTAGCTTCATTAGCAAATCCATCGATTCTATTTGCAAAGAAATTCATTCCATCGGAGTGCAAGCTCCGTTTTTCTATATTACAAGTTTTTATAACCATACTTACTATGCCTACTTGTATCGCCACAAGTATAACAATTCCCGACAATAATATCGAATTAATTTTAATTGGTGCATATGTTAATCGCGCGACAGGTAAAATTATTGCAATAAAGAATGACATTTCTTTAAACATAAGTCCCTGCTTTGCACTTTTATCGTCTTGGCTGAAAGTTGTTTGATACCGGTAACAAAGGAGCTAAGTTTCCGAACTGATAAGCCGACTAAAAAATGATTAAATCCATTTCTCAAACAAAAAACAATCGAACTCCTCCGGGAGGCCTCATAAACAATGGCCCAAGGTTGCGACCGCCGCGTATTCCTCTCAAACGTACGAAAAATGACTGCGTGAAAAATGAGCGCCGAAGATAATAAAGAAAGCATAAAGCCGCTTAATAAACAAAGGAGGGAAAAAATATAATCAGGACGAGTCTTGAATATCTGGGCGCGTACGGCCGCAAGAGGGAGCCGCGGAATCGAAGGAAGAAATTCATTCTCGAACCTCGCTAGGACGTCCGACGATTAATTAATTACCCGGGGCACACGCATACAACGACTCCCGAGAGCACCTTTAATTACATGTGAAACTCCCGCGATATATAGTAAGTGTACCGGGCACGAAAGGGCGAGTCCGTGATAGCAGTCCGTCCCTCTTGTTTTTCTCTTCTTCCATTCTCAACTCTCTCTCTCTCTCTCTCTCTCTCTCGCGCGCGCGCGCGCGCCCGTGCCGTTCTCTTTTTCTGGGTTACTTCAGCGTCGTCGCAACGGCCGCCTAATTACATCGATCGCCAAGCGCCGACGTATTATGGTCCCGCAGTGAGTCCAGCTCACACCAAGCATAATAGTGCGCGGCATTTCTCCTTCTCTGTTCTCTCCATTCTTCGCTTTTTCTTTTCTTATTACTATACTTCTGTTGTTGCCCGTGACTGCCGGAAAAATGCGTCGCTGCTTATTATGCATCCAAGATATGTTTCTGCCGCCTTCTCTTATGTTCTTTCTTTTTTTTTTTTCTTTTTTTTTTGTTTTGTTTTATTTTGTTTTGACTTTTTCGTCCGATGATCGATCGTACTTTTATATTGGCAAGCTGTGTTTGTCTCCCGACTTGAAAGACGTAACGCGACGATATACTTACCGAGGCGTCTGGCACTCCGCAATTCTAACAATGGATCTTTGACCGCACCTTTGACTGTCGAGTATGATTTTTTTTTCCCACGACGGTTAGGACAAACAAAATGATACCGTACGTGCAATATCACAATAGGATTTTAAATATTTTTGCTCATCTACGCCAAAGCGCCAAGCATCGATCTTTACTATTTGACTCTCTATAATTCACGCTTTTGACAAATATCGCAATTATAATGTATAATTTGCATTTGACGAAAATTTTTTTCTCACAAATATTTTAATATAAATAATGCCAGATAATGTCTAATTTTTTTTTTTCGAGTCTACATTCTTTTCACTTATCATTGATTATGTATTATGTAGACTTCGTACAAGAAGGTTCAAAGAGTAATCATTTGAACTTAATTAAATTTCTTATTTCGTTGGCACTTAACGTCTTAGTTAATTGTTTTGTAATTTAAGCGTTGAATACGTAAGGAAATTTCAATAGTATCATTACAACCAATAGTCAACTTTTTAAATAATTGTTCCCGTTTTACAACCTAAACAATGCCACACTTCATAGATTACGTAATCCAAATAATGAATTATCAAAAGTAATTTAAAAGTTAAAATTGTAAATCATTATAATTGCGCGCATTTTTAATTATTAAAAGTAAGTTGGAAAACGGCATTGTGCTTTTCGTGTTTTCATTCGGTCTTTCCACACGTGTCAATCAAATTATTTTCCACGCGCTAGCATTTTTCAGCGCAATCTCACTAAGCGATCACACAATTTAACGATTTCCCTCGACTTTTTCCAATTGAAAGACTAACGTCACTTTATAGTTAAGAATTGCTAATCTATATTTACTATTTTTTTTCGGATTCTTGGGCTCAATTATTTTTGTGTATTTTTCAGCAAATGTGCATTATGCCGCGGTAGTAATGCAGTTTTCCCATCCCTATGTAGAAGCTGATTAACGAAGGAATTTCGAGGACCGGGTGGCGTGCAAGGAAAACTAGTAACTCATGGCCACGAAGAGTCATGAAATCAAAAGGAAAAGGGAGGCCTGGTGTCCCATAATCATAAGTGTGCACCATAACAATGGGCCCACACACAGTAATCGCGGGGTGGAAAATAAAACGTATGAATAGTAGGAGAGAACGACCCGCTCGACGCACGCACAAATGTTGCATAGATAATTTCGTTTTATAGCCACTGGATCGTTCTTTCTCTTTTCATATTTTTTTCCTCTTTTTTTTTTTTTTTTTTTTTTTTTCATTTCGAAGATCGAGTTGGGCAAGGTCCCGTTTAAATACAAAATATACACACAACGGAGCGCAAATGTATATAAAAATGTTATTGGACATTACGTATGCATGCGCAAGCGCGTTACTGTCCCCTGCACATAAAACGAGATTTCGAAAATCCGTTATTTCAATATAAGAAACGGAGGGGGAGGGAGAGAGGAAGAGAGAAAGTGGCGGCTGTTGCTCCTGCTGCTGCTACCGCTGCTGGTTGGGCTGAATAATTTTTTAAAATTAATAGTAAAAGGGTGACGGCTGCTCGGCTGCCATTATACTCATATGCAAATACAAGAAATAAAGAGTGAGGGTAGGATGCTGCGCGATAGCTGGTAAGCAGGGGGTTGTTAGATCGGCTTCGCGAAAAAAGAATGCATATAATAAAGGGAGTGGGAAAAGGAATAACGAGGAAGTGGGCAGGATATGGCCGTCCCGATGCTTTCTCCAGGGGCTGGGAGGTCGGGAACATTGGGTTTTTGGTAGCATTTTTCGCGATACGTATCAAGCGGCTAAGAAGTCTCTCCATTCATAATCGAGAAATACGTTTGCTTTATAAAGCTGATTTAGTTGTGTATCAATGGAGACCTTTCATGCTTATTTGCGTTTGAAAAGAGCACCAATGCAAAAAAAAAAAAAAAGGGAAGAGAAAAATTAGATCTTGAACAAATATCACAGTTAATTCAATATGTGATGAGTACGATCGATCAAAATATTTTATAATATTACATATTGGCCTAAAGTTTTCCATAATCGACGTAATAAAATGTTCCCTAAAATTCTCAAATACAATTTTCGTAGTGAGAGCAAATATTAGAATATTGTCCGCTCGATCTATGTCGATACGTTGTTGTTTCATTTTCCTTCATTCACTATTTCTCATTTTATTTTATTTTTTTTCTAACCGGATTTCTCAATGGAGCAAAGCAATGCTTATGCCTGCTTTAGCCTTATTAGTATTGTTACTATGACTATGATTATCAAAATCATTGAAAATAGTCGATAGATTATTATGAATGTTCAACTAATTATCTTCGCTCGATCGAGGATGCGCGATTAGTTACATGGCGTTTCATTACAGATGAAGGCATTAAGAGCCGATGCAGTTGTTCGCGGGTGAGTTGCTTGGCTCGAGAGCAAAACGTTGGGGATGTGCTCCATCAGCACCAAACAACAATGCGAAAGAAAATCGGTAATCACGGTATGCAAACAAACAAAAGCGGCTACTCGCTGCAACAAAAGCCGCTCATTCCCAGGTATGAAACAGAGAGTTGGCAAGAGGGGTTGGAGAAGCACCGCGTATCGAAGAGAAAGAAAGGTAAAGAAATCGCACAAACTGTGAGCTATTAAAACTCTCCAGATTTATAGTCCATACCTATATTTAGTATACGTGCTCTGTTTCACTCTTATTCCTTAGCGCTGGCTGGCGTCACGCGATGTTAGTGACCTGCCTGTTGATGCAATGCTTTAGAGCGCCTTCGATTTATCAACGATTTCGCGTGAAAAGCTCGTTTTTGAAGTCTATTGAAAGCATTTGATTTATCCAAAGATTATAATTCGAGGCTGCATTTTTACCGAGTTCATAATCGATGCAATTAGAAAATTATTTGTTCAGCTGTTTAGCGATTAATGTGCTCGATATTCGTCAATTAATTTATGACGCTATTTTCGAATTTTCATTTGCATAAAATTTCAGACGTTGATACCATTTTGTTATCGTTCTTTCTAATTTTCGGCACAATCTCAATTATTTTTCATACAAAGTATATGATCTAATACGATGGGGATGAGCGCGATTGTAGCTTTGGTTTGAAAAGTAGCGGACCGCGAATGCACAGATGCCGATGAACGGTCAATCGATTCGTTCGTAAAACACAAACTTGGCGCGTCTTATACATCGAGGCTGAGCAACGTTATTATTAATTTACCGTGTCAATATACAAGCTCATTAGCATATTAATTGTTAAACAATTAATCATGCGCGTCAAGCATTAAACCAAACAAACAAAACAAAACAAAATAATAATAAGAAGAAAAAGAAGAAGAAGAAGAAGAAGAAGAAGAAGAAGAAGAATACAAAGCACTGCCCAGAGCACTGCACACGGGCACAGAGAAAAGAGAAATAAATCGATGTAGCAATCACGTGACGTATTACCGTATTTACGTAACACGACGCGAAATTTCAAGTAAGCTCTTTTCTCATCCACGCGAATCAAAATCAAACGAGGACATCGACATCGCTGAAAAACTTGGGCCGCGAGTTTTCACGTTTGCCGCCTTGATTATTACAGCGGAGGCAAAAGCTCGGGCAGCCGTACTTTCACCGGGACCCAATATCAGCGCGACGACAACGCACGTCCCGGAACGAATGCGGTGCATAATTAGAGCTCGAGCGTAAACACGCCGTTGCCTAAGTGATGCGCGCGTTTTTCGTTCCAAACTACCACCTTTCGCTCGCCCGAGCCTTTTTCAATTATTCCTGATTATTGCTTACTTCGATCGGAGGATGATGTGCCCTTTCGCCGTGCATTAAGCCAATCGCCGAGTTCATTAATTTTTTTCACCCGGTGGAAGGATTGCGGCTGTACGCGGGAGGCCATTTTTGTGGCATCGAAGCCGTTTTGTCGCGTTATCGGCTTTTTCTGACATTTCAAGAGGCGAATTGAGTGATTCGCGATTATCGCTTAATTATTACGGGCATAATCCATTCGTCTTCTTCTCTCTATAATTCCACTGTGCTGATTAGAATGTTGTTCGATCTGTTCGAAAAGCGGTTTCGAGGAAGTTTTTCGCGTCATTTAATGATGATTGACTTTTTTATTGCTCGAAGACGAAACGCTTATGAATTTATGTAATATCAGCTCAATTAGCCGAAGTTATTTACGGCATCTCGGCTGTTTGTCCAGCTTTTCATTCAATAGCTTTTTAAAAAAACCAGTAATGAACATTCGTACAAATAATTGGCATTATTTGTCCAATTTACTTTTATTCGAGACGCTGTTACGAAAATCAATGAAATCTTTAAGCTAGCGTTCGTTAAAATGACAGCGAATTTTACAGACACTCGTGACTCAGGAGCGAGAATTATAATTATCCTTATATTCCACAGCAAGATTATAGTCGATTGTAATTTAGCTCTAACATATTCAGAAATTCGAAAAACCCTACGATCATATTCGAGTCGCCACCAACGTAGCCCCCCGCCCCCTCCAGTCAAGAAGACACCTTATCAACGCGCCATTATATCCGTCACTCGTGCTCGATGATCCGTTGTGCGTTTTCACGCCAAATTACTTAACTTCCCAACCTTAGTACCAGTCATTAATTGAAAAGTCATAAAAATGAGTCGTCGCGGCTATAGCAATTGGAACGGCAGCAACAACAACAGCAGAAGCAGCAACATCAGCATCGGTTAACTCAACGAAAACTAAAAAAGTATTGGGAGCTGCTCTCGTAAGTTGCAAAAGGCTAAAAAATCAACGAAAACAGAGAGACGGAGGATCGAAAATACGACCACGGCTAGTTGGAGGCGCTCACGTACGGAGAATAAATTTCATCGGGCGTATTCAGCGAAGGTGATGGGGTGGGGAGAGGTTCGAGAGGATCTTTCCCCCGGGGCCGGCCGTATATACCAAGTTTATTTCGACCGGTCAAAAGAAACGCAGGGTGAGTGAGAGACAGAGAGAGAGAGAGAGAGAGAGAGAGAGAGAGAGAGAGAGAGAGAGAGCAGCAGCAGAGAGAGAGAGGGAGGGAGAGAGAGAGAGAGAGAGAGAGAGCAGCAGCAGCAGCAGCAGCAAGGGAGGCGGATGATGAAAAATGAGTCGGCGGAATTGCATAAATTTAACGAAAATTCGAGCCGACGAGCGCGAGCCCGATTACGACGACGCGAGGAGGAATGAAACAAAACGGACGTTGCGCCCAGGCCCCTACGGCCTTTCCCTCCCTTCACTCGCTCACTCGCTCACTCACTCACTTGCTCTCTCTCTGTCTCTCTCTCTCTCTCTCTCTATCTCACGCAGCTTTCTTCATCCTTTTCCTTCCCGTTCTCCTTTCCATCTGCATCAGCTCCTGAGAAGAAGGGTGAGTGCAGCGTCGGCTCCAACCGCACTCTCCAACCCACCGTCGTTGATAAAAGGAAGGAATCGAGGGAATTCCGCGAAATGCAGAAAAATCCGTGAAGAAGCATCGCCGTCGAGGGGGAGATAATGCAACGGAGATGCTGCGTTTGCGTCGGATGAAGGGAGGGCAGCGTTGAAATTTGCTAAATTACTCCTTTCCCGTTTCTAAATAAAGCAACGGTAGACATTCATGGGCATAAGTCACTGAGGGTGTGTGCGTCGCTCAAATTCAGACAACTTCCGACAAATTGTGGCGAGATTGTCGCGTTTAAGTATGAACTAGTATGAACTAGTAGTTCATATTTTCGGTTATCAGTTGAAAAAATCGAATAAGCTATTTAGGCAAGACTGTATTAATATAATTATTATGATGCTTATGTTACTTTACTGCTAATGGTAATATTTGCAAATGCGACCATTCAGCAAATGAAATTCTTAGTCGTTCTTTTAGCTGCGATGATATAATAAACTTGTCTTAATAACAAATGGAATATAATCCTGCACTGAAATTGAATGTGGACAATTAGCCTGATTAATACTAGCAATTAAACAAAACTAATTAACATAGTTAGAAATGTAACGAATGTAAAAAAAATTTGTATATTTGATATCAGAATGTATAGGCACACATCTTCTTCGTTCCCATTAATCATCAACATTATCCTCTCTTATTTCTCTTCGTAATCATATTATGTCCGAAATATCGTTAAGAATTTTCTGATTCAGAATTTTCTACAACTACAAGGTATTTTACGAGTTTTCTAGTTTGCTAAGTCTTCGACAATATAATAAGAACCTTTTTCCATTACTTTTCCCGAATATATCAATTTCCTATGGACTGTCAAATACTCTGTAATTGAATATTTTTAATGTAGTTATTGTAACTTTCGAGCCCATTCCTCCACGAGATTCTCGAAAGTTGTCACGCTGTTGCGAGAGATAAGCGAAAAGCGAAAATGCACACACAAGCGCCATTACGGGTCCCGGGTTAATGAGGGAGTTCGGGACAGCAGCCTTCTTACTTTGTTTTCTTTCTTTCTCATTCGTTTTTTCCTTCCTCCCCCATCGCCTGAGCTTTCGCTGACAAATCGCTTCTCTTACGGGCCACTTTACTTCGAATATCGCGCGAATTAACGCGCGCATTTTTTCCCTTGCTCCATCGGAACATATAATGCGCTCACCGGTGTCCGCGCCTCTGGGCCCAGCGCCTCACCCCTTCCACTCCTTTTTATTATATATACGTTTTTAAAATTTACGAGATTTGGCGCCGTAAAACTCGGGAGAGAAACAAGAGTCCAGTGCGGCTGCTGCCATAAATCCGCTTACCACGTGAAAGGGTATTTATATGCGTCGGTAAGAGGTTCTCCGATTCACGGAAACTCTACCGTGCGATTTTGGATTCCGCGAATTTCATGTCGATCGAAGAAGAAAGGAAGCTTTCGGTTTTTGAACCCGTGCCGAGGGTGGATGGATGGGAGGGAGAGAGAGAGAGAGAGAGAGAGAGAGAGCTCCTAACGCCCAGAGAGACAATCGGCAAGATAACGAAGGGAATCCGCTCGATAGTCGCGTGTCAAACGTCAGGGCGCGTCAGGGCCTCTCCGACTTTTTCCGATATTCCATAATCGCCGATTTGACACACTTTTAAGCTAATCTTACGAAGCAGTAGATTGAAATTAATTTTTTTAATATCTTTCAACGCAATTGTTTATTGCCAAGCACTTTTTAACTGCGGCGATACTTCTTTATTTGATTTTCATTCGTCGATTATGAATAACGTTAATTTATGCGAATGCGTCGGAGCGAGAGAAATGGAAATAAAAATTAGTCAAATATCAGCTAACCAAATGTCAATAAATATCCGAAATGCCATTATAATATCCATTACCGATATCGCGTTACTCCATTTTAGCCACTATTATCGTGCAGTTAAAGGTTTAATATTTAAATGATCTATATCTAATTCGGTCGTATCACACGCAAGTCTTTTATTCCCATGATTACCAAAACGACAGGAGTAGCTCGAATGTTAGCGCGAGTAAGCCGTGCCTCGAAGGTACCTCTACCTCGAGAATATTTGTGCGGTTATTTGCCAATTCGTAATTAGTCGAGTGCCAGTCTCTCGATAAACCAATTCGATGTCAATCGATCGGATCCTCGACTTTGTCATACTTTTCGTTTAAAGGTCGTGGAGCCCAGTACCGTGATCGAGGAGGCAGGATAGTGGTTGAAAGTCAGTAAGCAGCGTAGCTGGGAGATCCGGCAGAGCGTGCACACGAGGGAGGAGCTTCGAAAAGCGCCGGAGTGCAAAGTGCAGCGGATCGCTCCCATCAAAGAGAACGCACGCGCGTGCGCGAGAGAGATGCAGCGGCAGCACCAGCAGCAGTAGAGGGAGAGAGAAAGATAGAGGGAGAGAGAAAGATAGAGGGAGAGAGAAAGATAGAGAGCGAGAGAGAGAGAGAGAGAGAGAGAGAAAGAGAGGGATACCAGGAGTTGGCATTTGGTCGGCCGGTTTCGTCGCGGAACGGCTGCTGCCTGCCACCACCACCACCATTACCGCCATCACCCCTCTCCGCCCCACCACCGACCCGAACCGACCCGACCCTTTTTCCATTCGTAAAAAGGGAGAAATGATGGCTAGAGGAGAGCCCGAAGGAGGAGGAAATCAACTGGCGAGGAGGAAAAAAGGAAGGAGAGCAGCGAGGTCGGGCCGCGAGCTGCGCGGAATGATGAATCGTTTCTATTAAAAAACTTTTTCGACGGCGAATACGGAATGGGCATCTGCCGGCGGGATAGAATCGCGAGTGGATTTATTTACATATTTTCAATCCGAATTAAGAGGTATAGTCGGCGACAAGACTTAGTTCTCCACTACGTTCTTACTAGGATGTCTCATTGATGAATTTAATTGCTCCGTTATTTTGTCACGTTTTATCTATAGGTCATCAACTAAACCCAGACAACCTTATAAATGCTGCCTGCCTGTCTGCCAGCCTACCTACCTACCTTCCTTCCTTATCCTTCATTCGTCCTTTAGGGATGTTATTAAATAGTCAGTGCTTCAACGCTGATTGTTCTATTGACGTTGATTGTACTTTGTACATAATACAGGAAATTAGCGAAATAGGTTCGCACGATTAATCCACCTAGAAATATCATTTTGTTAAGTGTAAATGGGCCGTTAGAGATGTCGCATTTTTCACACAGAAACTTAAACCTTTGCAATGGACCTTTGCAAAATTTGCCGATATTTGCATTTTTGATGTAATTTATGAAATTTCTCATGTAATACATAATATTTGGCAGTCGATATTCAGAAATTTTTGAATAATAATCACAAAAACAATACTATTTACAGACTATTCGACCATCTTGAGTGCCGACAATAAAACTCAATTGTACACTAGATTTAAAAAGTGTATGCGTACAGAAATTGCTCAGTTTCGTGACTAAAAGCATCAGATGCCGGCTGCATCTAATTACGGTCAAATACGAAACTCACCGGATCACTTAAAATTCAAAAAAGCAAAAAGCACACATCCAGCGTTATTTCATAAGAAAATAAACAAAAGCAAGGGGTGAGGAAGAAACGATTCACGCGGGTCGATAATAAAGCTGACGTGAAAAAAAAAACAATGAAATTCTAATCAGCCAGTTCTTAAAGGCAGAATGACGAGTGCATAATACAGACATATTTGGCCAGTTACCGACCCGTTAAGGATTCGCTTTCTCGCATGATTAATTGTCTCTCATTAACATCGCGAGGAATAACTGTGACGGTGGCATTGTTTCAACGCGGCCGCGACCCTCCCCACCGTCCAACTTGTGTATATTATTTGGGCAATCGGTGAAAAATAAAGATCGATGACAATATTGTTACATCAACGACAATTTAACGCCATTATCCACGCCCGGCTTACACTTGGCGTAGATGCGAATTATTTACAATGGACCTAAAAAATTTCAACGTAGATTCTCTTTAAGAATTAGGGGAATCAATTAATTTCGAATAGCTCGGCAACGTTCGAATAACGCGTATACAAATGAATTTTTCCGATCACTCGCCTCGATCGTTAGAGATACTTGAAAACCTATTAACCCAGTAAAATAATATGAAATGGCACGTTCCGGAGTTTTGATAAAAAAGAAAAGCCCCCCACAACTCGGCTTGCATTTTAATCGGATTTTTCTTTATTTCTCCATTTCTCCTAGCGATAACTTTTCATGGTATATGTAAGTTGTTGTCTCCGATTTCTTTATGGCGCACGCGATATTAATGCACAAGAAATGTAAATTCTTTTATGCAATTTTTAGCGCCTGTTTATCGTTTCTCCTTGCTTAGAGGCCATACCCATTTGCACAGGCAATCTCGACTAAAGGCGAGAGCTCGGCAACTTTAGGCCTGGAAAAATCAAAACAAAATTACATTCCGCGCTGATATTGGATTAAAGGGCGTGTGTGTTGCGCAGTCGATGAAAGATACACAAACGAGGGCCGTGAAGAAAAAGCGCGACGAATGGAGGTAGAAAGGACAGAAGCGGCAAATGATAAATGAACTCGAACCGACCGCGAGCTATCATATCGAGCGGCTATTAACATAGTGCCGGGCAAAGTATAACGAATTTAAAAGAAATCCAATATATACAAGTAGGGGGCGAGAGGGTTCGAAGCGAGAGGGCGGGGGAGAGGCATCGCTCGCCAACTCGCGGGAATTCCAGCGGAGATCTTATCCCATTGCCGCCGCTTGCACCCGAGTCCATTAATCACATCGTGTCCCCGTCGCTCCTCCCCCGACTTTTCTCCCTCTCGCCTTCTTTGTCAGAGAGCCGCGGCTCGATTCCCTCCTCGCCTCCCGCTCCTTTCATTTGTCACTTATTAGCCGCCGCAAAATTCAGCTGGCGATTGCTGTCGGCGCGCAATATCGCTTCATTCGTCTTTGCATAATGCATCGAATATAGTGCAGCGCTAGCCATTGCGCAAACGACGCGCGACTGCGCGGACTTTTCGGCAGAGCTTGCAGATTTTTGGCTCTTGCGAGATGCCCTCGCGGTAGCTTTGTTTTCTCAATTTTCCAGAAACATTGCGACCCTAGCGCGGTCTCGACTTCTCCGAAATTGTCGCGCACGTGCTGCACTTCTGCCGCTTTTATTATTGACGCTGCAGTCCGGGAAGAGGCTTGTAAGTGTGTCAGAGCGAAATCGCGATATAAATGCCAACTAAACGTTGGTAATTGGTCTGATCGAATTGGTGCCTTAACGAAACCGAGCCTTCGAGAGTGAGAGAGAGAGAGGGTGTCAGAGAGAGGTAGGGAGATAGCCATAGAGAGACAGTTTCTTCGTAGGAACACGTCCAATTAAAGACAAAAGGAAAATACAGATAAATTTCACCTTTAAATTTGGCTCGTTGATAAAAACACAGATAAATACCAAAAACAAGTACATATTGCGATAGAAAAGAGACGTTTCCTGACAATGACGAGCCCAACACTTGAATGGAGACAGACAGTAAGACATAAAGTCTAATAGATAGATATATAGATAGACAGATAGATAGATAGACAAACAGACTTACATACATAGAGAGAGAGAGAGAGAGAGAGAGAGAGAGAGAGAGAGAGGGAGAGAATTGCGCGGCATCGGTTCATCGACACCGGAATTTCACATATAAAAGAAAAGGCGATTGCTCTTGTCGTCCCTCGTCGATGCCTTTTAATAATCAGCGCATGCATACGGGCGTCAACCAATGTGGAAAATCGAAAGCCAAGCAGCCCGAAGGCTTATTGATATTTTGCAAATGCGTTTCGATTGTCGTCTGATGGGTGGGGACGACACGCCGTCGCATTTGATCACGTCCGCAGGCCCACGGAGGCAGGCCACATATAATTATGGTGTTGGCATGTCAACCGTGTCCTTCATATCCATGCGCACCGCAGCATTTTAGCGGACATTACCATCCGCCACTACCCCCGTCCTTTATCTTTCCTTTGTCCCTCCCATCCCATAACGCCCCCTCCTCTTCCCATCATACGCACACACGCACACGCACGCCCGTCGTTTCTCATATCAGTTATTATTTATTTTGTCTTTACGATGACGTAACCTTATAACACTTTTCCATTATAGTTTTATTATATTAGAACGTCTAAGGGATTTTCTTTATTTACTTGATTTAGTTTAACACTTTGAAGGAAATACGACGGAGCGCGATCATTTATCGACTCTACAAAGTTTCGTTACTCTTCCCTTATTCGTCGAAAACTTTTTTCTTTCTTTTTTTTTACCTACGACTTAAGAAATTAATTTTCAATAACTGCGGCAAAGCTTAACTGTATTTTATTTTGCGGTTGCATTCTTACTGTTATTATTTTCAATCTTATCAATAGGTGACAGAATAGGCAAAATGAAAGGAAACCTTGCAAAATCGGATATTTTGATTTTACAGAGTAAGTGAGGAACTGTAAACAATTTATGAGAGTTGGCAGGTTGGCATAAATCAGTGAAATTCAACATTATTTAAGACGGTTTCCATCTTATGGATTATACATAGGTCTCGCCTGTTCTACGACACCGAGTAGCATAATAAAACGATTCAATTGACAATTTTAAGATGGAACACAACGAATCTAAGAATTCAATATTGTCTCACACAACCGTCAATGATGATTGGTCTGGTCATTAAATTCATCGCTAGAAATAAAGTATTGTTGTCGAGATAATTCCGTCTCGTGCGTTTAGGAGACAAGGCTCTCGATTGAGTCCCTCATCTCGCGGTAATGAATTGAAAATACTTAATTGAGGCGAAGATCATGTATGAATATGAGCCGGACACGAATTTACCGAGGATATAAATATATGGCACGAAGTCCGATGCCATGACAAACAGAGGATAACTTTTCCGATTATTTAGATAGTCCCGATGAACAAAGAGAGTGAGTGAGTGAGTGAGTGAGTGAGCGAGAGAGAGAGAGAGAGAGAGAGAGAGAGAGAGAGAGAAATAAGGAAAATAGTCGACCCCGCGGGGAAAGGGAATGGGTGGGCGTCTAAAATAGCTTTAGACTCGCTACGGGTCATTTCGCGCTCACGAATGAACGCACATATGATGTTTGCACATATGCGCAACGTATGATTAAACATTATCGCGATAACGGGTAATTGTACGTTTTCAGGGACTATTATGTGTAAATTTCATTGCCTCTCTGTCCCGCTCGTATTTCTTATTCATTGTTCGAGAATTCCCGATGTCTGAAATTATAATGTATTAATTTCCCTCGCGCTTTCGGCTCGTTTCATTTGCGGTCTCTACGGCGTCGTATAATGTTTAATGCGTATACGTGCCCTCTTAGCCGCGACTCGTTTGTGGCAGAAAAAGAAACGCCGAACTCACGCCTCGGAGCTGAAATTACACGAGGATACATACGGATATGTATGACCATGCAAGGGGTATTACAGGGTAAAATGCGATTATTACCGACGAAAATATACAGGACGAATGGCGGCTCTTCTCCTCTCTCTTTCTTTGTCTTTCTCCTTCTTCTCGTGAGGTGCGCGCTGGAGTTTTACGGATGTTCGTTGCAAATGCGAGCTCGTGTGAGCGCACTTTCACGAAGGTATCGCTAATGCTGCGTGATATTCGATGCAATTGCGAAACGCTTCGGCCATGATTGGTTATCTTCGGTAATCAATGTCAATAGGAACAATGTGCTTCTTTTAATTCCCGTAATGAAAAGGGCGCAACAAACGTAGACGAGCGAGCCGGTTGGGAAATGATTTTTACTCTTAGTCGACGATTGAAATTACTTTCACTCCATATTTTTATCATAATTACGTGATTATATTAATTTACCTAAGTTAAAAGTGCTATGTAAACTAGACTGTTTGTGGTGGCGAAGCGCATTTCCGGCATTTGCAGACTAATAAGTTCGGTTCAACTCCACCGACTCCGAATGATTTGTACATGTAATAATTGCCATTTAAGCCATGTGACACTTACTTCGAAAACTAGCGGTTATCGTCTAATATTTTATTTATGACAATCATTCGTATGGCAAAAATTGAATCTTTAGAATTATTTTCTATGACTTCGCTCCGATCAATGTCGCCGATCAAAATAGGCAACAAGCACAACATGGCTCCATCGTAAAGTATTAAATTTCATAATACAAAAACGAATTATATAGTCGGAAAAAGTAAACTCGATTTTTTTTTTTTTTTTTGCTATATATCTTTCTCTCTTAAATAATCATAATTTTGCATAAAATCGTTAGTTAAAACCGTTTAATTCGTCTCTCTGCGTAAATACAAAGAGATGGTGAGCCAAGCCAGTGCATTTGAATAATTTCGATTAATTGCTCTCGCTTAACGAGTCTCCGGGGTTTCAATAAATTCAGATTGAATAAATGAGCAATAAATAAGCAACGAGGCAAGCGCAAATTCCTTATTATCGTTCGAAAGCCTCGGAAACGCTTCACATTATAAAACTCTAAAAAAAACCAGCTAAAAGCTCCGGAAAAACGTGAATCCAATACGTATCGAAATTGCGGAACCAAAGCAAAAACCCTGACCATCCCACGTAAGAAGAGTGCACGAGTCCGGGCAGTGCGCCTCGTCGTATAAGAGGTGACAGAAGTGACGCGAAAGCCACTTAAAAGCCACCCGCTGGGAAGAGTCTCTTTTTCCACGGCTGGAAAAAAAGCGACGAAGGAGCAAAAATGAAGGATCGTCGAAGGAGTCGGTGGAATAGGCGTGCGCACGCGGGCACACGTATGGGCGCGCGGTTGCGTATTATATGGGGAGAGTAGCGGTGAGGCAGCTGCCAATTACGAAGCCAATGCGAAACGAGTGTCGGTTAATAAACATCGCGCACGTACCGACGCGAGCTTGCACGGCGCGCGCCAAAAAAGGCGACTCGCGCGCGCCACGGATAAAGACAATAGGACAACGAAAAAGGCGCGAAATCCAGAATACACGGGGCGGGGGGAAGGAGGAGGTGGTGGCGGCGATGCAGATATTGCGAAGGTGGGGCACGTGCGACGCGCGCCTCCCGCAAATAAATTAATAGCCGTCGTTGCCATCGCGCGACGTTATCGGGATTCGAGCGCTAAGGAAGATTGCGCGGTGAGACGTGGCAAGGCGGAGGGAAAATCGAGCTAAAGTTGTGCTCGATCTGGAAAATGAAAAATGCCGGAATATTTTAGGGACTTTGCGACAATAATGGCCTAGCGCTGGTAAATTAATTTTACCACTCGTTAAACAATGGTCAACACACGTTTATACCAAGTTTATCGCTTATCGATGCTAATTCCCGAGCTCGGACGCACGTCCTACTACCACCGTCACTGCGCGGTGCGCGTGTACTTTAACTCGCGTAAATTGTTAATCTACAATTTCTTCAAGCCTATAATATTTGATTGGGCAACGGTCAATGTCTGTCGTTTTACATTATCAGTGCTTCGATAATATTTACCTCGGCTTCGTAAATAAATTAAAAATTTGTCATACGCAGTTGTTAAAAAAAAAAAAAAAAAGGAAAAAGAAAAAAGGAAAAAAAATGAACGTACAATGAGATACTCCTCATTAGCGTGTTTCACGGTTTGGTCGCGCGACGAGCTATATAAAGACATTTCAATTTTCATAATGTATCGTTGAATGAGTAAACACGGTAATAATACCCTCCGAATGCCAATGTCACGCGCGATGATAATAATGGCGAAAGCACACCAAGTAGTAATGGAATCAAAGTTCACGCGGATAATTCACTTTGTTTGTACGACATTACAATACATTTCCCAGCGATCGTCGATTAAAATTATCGTCGTAGCGAGTGAGTTATTCGTAATGCACGAAAATAAAGCAGCCGAGGCACTGGGAAAGCAAATGAAATGACCAATGGAAATAACCGACGGTGTCGCGCACAGCTCAACGAATCATCAGGAGGAATAATTAAGTAGCGTCGGTAAGGGTAAACCTAACCTCAAAATTACCAAACGAAAAAACCAACAGCACACTTACAAAAATAAAAGCAAGACGGATCATTCGACCATTAATCATTCGTATTATGAAAGGGGAGGGACGGCGGCAAGAAGGGGTTACGTTCTCTCCCCCCCCCCTTTCTCCAAAATAACCCTACCTTACCATGCATCCCCCTCCAATCCTCCCACCCCCAATCCCTCCATCAAAGCTATCCCTTTCCGCCGCCCTTTCATAATAATCTTCGGTGTGCCAAGGAATCGCGGACCCTTTCACTCGACGGCGTGACTTTGACCGATAGCCCAGCGTGGCATCGCCCTCGTTATCTTAATGCATGTGAAAACGGTGGAATAATTTTCGAGTGCTGAAGAGGCCGAGGGGTGAAAAGCTGGGATTCGCTGTCGCGGCTAAGCGGACGCGCAATGTTCATTAACGCCTAAGCATCATCTCGTCCGACGAGTTTTCATTGTATCTACGATCATCTCGGAGATGTTTGGCAAATTCATCGATGGGAGGAGACGCTTTATCGAGCGTATGGTCGGACGCCGCCAATGGGATGAGAATTCATAATTTCAGGATGGCGATCAAGTTTGCAATATTTATGCTTGCGATTATCATTTATTTTCGCAAATTGTAAGCGTCTCATGGTTACATCATGTCTACCAATACGAGCACACAAAGAATCATCATTCTTTAGCATACGTTTTTCATTAAAGGTAAAACGAGTAAGAATGTCAGGTGAGGTGGTGGTGGCATGTAAAGAAAAAACAAAAACAAAAACAAAAACAAAAAAAAAGTACATTATTCCATTATTCGATCGTTCAAAAACGTACGTACAACAAGTAAGTTTTAAAGTAAATAATAATTTGTTTAATTAGTTGATATGCCATAACGAGCGGAGGGGGTACGATACGCGTTTGTTCATAAAATACTGCTAATCGATAAAGATTAAAATCTTAAAAGGAAATGTTGCAAGGAAGTTGAATTAAATTAAACATTATCCGGCCCCTTATATCAAACAGCTTCTTTAAGTTATTAGCATTAATCAAGTATGTGAGGCAATAAGTAAGAAAAATGGCGAAGAAAGAATTTCACGCTATTACTATCCCTTAATAATTAACCCTCTTCTGGCTCCGTCGCGTTCGAGCGAGCAACTTCAAAATCACATTAGTTCGAGACGAAGGGCAGCGAGATAGAAAGAGAATGAAAGAGGAAGAGAGTGAGTGAGAGAAAGAGAGAGAGTGAGAGAGAGAGAGAGAGAACGCCTATGACAAACGAACGACGCGCCCCCAAAATGTCACTCAGCCGCTTCTTAAAGCCACATTCCAAATTACGCCTCACCTGATTTTCGTTTTCGGGTCGCGCGCATTTGATGTAACTTTCTCGCCTTATAGATGTCAGGTTCTTCAAGATTTCGAGGTCTAATGGCGACTCATTATGCGGGTGAGCTCCTTTTTCTTTTTCGTTCCTCCTTTGATGCGCGGCTGCATATGAAGGGAAAAACTTGATCGCAAGCAAGATAATTTAATAACTTTTAGAAGAGTGACGAGGGAGGGGGGATGGAGGACATTATTCTCCTTTTACCTCCTTATTCTATCATTTTTTTTAAATTTTTTTTTCTGTTTTTGTTTTCTTCTTTCTTTTTGTTATTAATAAATTGATGGTAATGTGATGAATATGCGAACGTATGCACGACACGGTAAGCAAGAATTGTAACTCGATGCCTTAAAATTAATTTTTACTTTAATACTTCATTCGAAAAGGACATTTTAATATATTGTGTAAAATAAATTTTATTGATACGTAGGAACGTGAGAGATATTATTATTATAAATTTCTAACAACTTGATGTATTTTCGTTTGAACTGGTTTTGCGAGGCGGGCCTCTTTAATTTAAAATATACTGGGCTACGAAAATATTGCGAAATAAATAATAAACACTATCGTCATATCCTTGTTATTCTTACATTTTAATATGAAACTGGCGCGCGACAATAATTTTAATACCCAAAATTATGTCAAATAGCGTTGACCATAAAGTACCTTGACGCTAGAAGCATCCAGAAAACTAACGAAAACTTGTAAATTCAATTGAGGCGAGAATTCTATAATTTATTGTGCAGAACCAAGAGTTAGTCGAAATGATGCGGAGGCAAGAGGAGGAGAAAATAATAAAGCTCCGGATGCGAGATTTCATTTTAACCGGTTTCATCTAACAGCTGCCTTTCAGCGTCAAATTTTCTAGCAAATCAACTTTTTAACCGCGTTAAAACGATTTTTCAAATTAATCAAGAATGCGCAAAGAAAAAATTACACAGCCAAGAGTAAAGGAAATATAAAAATAACTTTCGTATACGTGATTATTGAAAAGGCGATTTTTTATCGTTTAAATGAGTTGTGAAAATAATATTAAAGTATCATTTTCAACGATAAAATAACGAAAGTAAAAAATCTGAAATCTAAAATCTGATTTTGCGTAAAATTTGAAAGCCGTCCAATTCCATGTGGGGAGCTTGCCAAGTGTATTCGGTAGCTGAATTCAAAGTAACGAACGGAAAGCCGTACGTGAAACTCAAATAATCCATAAAAATTTTGCAAAGTATATTTCATGGGATCAAGATAAAATTGAGATCCAAGCTCACGAGAATTTCATTTTCGACCGGTTCGCACAAAAGACTTATTGAGTCACGTTTGAGAGCAGTCTCTCTTCTTCCATCATTCCAACAATTGGAGGGAATCAAGAGCGGTCCCGTTGAAAGATGACAGGGCGCTCATCTCTCTCTCTCTCTCTCTCTCTCTCTCTCTCTCTCTCTCTGTGTATTGAGCAGAGGGAGTTTCCACAGAATTGTAGTGGTTTACTCTCTTGTCTCCCTCACTCCCCCATACAATTTTAGAAAGTCCACGTGGTGCTGCAATAGTGCAACAATGTAAATATTAATAAAGGTATGATAACACAGTTTTCTAAAACAGTGTAAGAATTGGTTTGAATAAATAAAAGATAGATATATGGGAATTTTTATGCTTTTATTGTTGTTTTTATTTATTTTTTAACGCCTCTCAGCGATTATGCTAACTTGGCTTATCTAATAGAACAATTCAAGCTACTATTGTCGACTATCCTTGAAACTAACTCAGTCGCAAGATTACGTCATTAACGCAGATCTGTTAAAAGTACAAGCATTTCATCTCTTATTTATCCAGGGCGACATTAATAATGAAGAATAAATTAAGTGAGATTTTCAAGGAATAGATACATTTTTCTCACGCGTGACTTATTAACAAGCGATTGCATTTCTTGAACAGATAGATTTACAGAATTTGAAATGCAAGACAAATGAAATGTAATAATATATTCCTCTCGTAGTCCTTTCACATTGTCGCCTTCGTGAAAATGGGTAAGCAATTTGTTTAAATGAGTAAAGGAAATTGTAATTTATCAATGATGTAAGCGACATAAAATACGAGCGCGACAAATGTACCAAGGTGAGAGAAACGCGAGAGCAATCGTACGATCGTAGGAATTCACGCCTTAAGATCATCACGAGAAATATAAATTATATCGACGTGTGATCCATCGAGTGTCGATGATTACGACGTCGTCTGTTGAAGAGGGGAAGGGGCCAGGGGGATGAGAAAAAGTGAGCGTGTATGCATAAGTGCGCTCGTGCTTGTGTATATGTGTATTTATTAATGTTGCCGGGAGGAAAAAGCGCTGACGTTGAGAGTTCGCGGGTCGTCGGCCTGCCGATCGCGCGCTCTTAATTGCCAGATAATCAAAATACGAAACGGGCTCGTTATAATGAAAAAAACAAAAAAAAATTTAAAAAAAAAAAAAAAAAAAAAAAAAAAAAAAAAAGTAATAGAGAAAAAAAGAATAACGAGAGGGTCACAAAAAGGAAGAGAGTCGTCGAGACAATCGCGGAAAAACAATTCGTCGATGTTAAAACGGTCGTTGGCCTCACGTGCGCTGCCTTGCAAAAATAATTTGTGGGAAAAACGCTCGTGTCTGTGTCAAAATTGTTCACTGTATAGCTGTACATTTTGATGCACGAGTTTCTGGAAAGTGCAAACGCCGAACAAATGATATGTGGTTGGCGACTTTTTCCTGAATTATCTTTTTGCTTGATTATGCTTCACTTGAATCTACATATGGCTTTGCGAACTTGAAGAATATTTGTTATAATAGCGAAATTTTGCATGTGTCAGATTACCGTCTTAAATGTTTACAGTCTTTCAATAATAAGTTGAGAAAAGATTATTTCTGAAACGAAATTGACCACTGCTATTGAAGAGATTTGTAGCGCAAATTGAATATAATCACTATGAATTTCAATTTGAATCAATTAAAATTTAATTCTTTGTATTAAGCTACTTGAGCATTTGTACGTATAATAGCCTGTGGAAAAATATTGGAACATTGGCTATGTTTACCATAATATTCCAGTTCCATATATTTTATTCAAAGCTATTGGTATTTCATGACAAATTTCTCAAGGCAGATTTAATATTAGATATATACTTTCTTACACAATACATACATCATCTTTCTGTAAGTACGTGCGAGCTTAACTCGCATTGTAATTTGCTAATTGTTCTTATTTAATAATCTTCTTGGTTAAGAAATATTTGTATTTAGAAGCTGACACTTGTAAATTAATGCGCTTTGAACTAAAACTAATAATTAAAAAGTAATAAACGCGCGTGCTAGTTTTCGATAAAAAGAGCGCTCTGAAAAACACGTATAAAATATCGGCTCGAGGAAATAAGGAAATTCTCGTGCTCTCTATACGAGCATTCTTCGATCGACTATCTCTCTCGTCTCTTCCGTTCTCTGTTTCTCTTATACACTCCTATAAATCAATGGATGGGCGAGAGTTGCATCTCTTGCGCCTGACTACCGAAACAACGCTACCCACATACACAAGTGCCGTTGTTGTTGTTGCAGGAGCGACAGGTCATTCTTTTACAATATATTTATGTACATGGAAGGCAAGTGTGAGAGAGAGAGAGAGAGAGAGAGAGAGAGAGAGTAAAGTCATTTTACGCTATGTTTATTTTCACTGGGAGGAGACTTCGTTCCGTGCAAATCCTCCTTAGTATTTATCTATTGTACGCGTCGTTAGATATTCGAACGTATTTTGTTTCATTCTCCTTTTTTATGAAGTGCGGAAAGGAGATAGATGGCCACTTGATAAACGAGCCGATTATGTGACGATTTTGAAAGATTAGCATTTACGATGTCGTCGCATAGAAGATTTTTTGTCATTTTAATGTTTACCTATGGAATTATTGTCCCGAACTTCGTAATTATTTATTCTCCCATGATATTTATAGGGCTAATTATTGGTGTGATTTTAGAGTAATCAAACTTTATTAAATATCGCATATTATAAAAATTATTAATATATCATTTATGAATATCAAGTAGGATAAAATATTCAATAGAGATATTGAGAAATTATTATTCAATGAAAATTGACTTGGTGAGCTTTCGTGTGAAATATTCTTATTCTTAACAATTGTCGTTTTACATAATAATATTGAATACAAGATTATATTTTTATTGCAATGCCTATATATTTTCTTGTTATCTTTTGTGTTGTGTATTAAATTCATTAAAATTTTATTGCATTTCTATATCGGCTTATGAGAATAATAATGCAAAATAAAAACATTTGTATTTAAATTTTATAATGCTCCACTTCTATTCTACGTAAAAATTATTAAAAAAAAAAAAAAAAAAAAATGAAAAATAAAAAATATTTGCTTCTATTAGCATATTGCATAATTATTTTTCTCCTTTAATGATTTACCGAGTACTTTTATTTACATTTAATACGTAGTAGATAATTTCATTATTATTGCATCGATGCGATAGTGATAGCATAAACTTAGACATTAGATTGTGAAATTCTTCGGGAAGCTAAAACGCCAATAAAAATGAGTAAATTCGTCCTTGTTAACACAAATCGGTCAGAGCAATCAAATGAATTTACATTAATTATGCTTTATTCGCATTACGCGTGTTTTTGTGGTATTGGACAACAGTCGGTGTGAACTATGCGTTTCTACTTGTCGAAAAAAAAAAAGAAAAAAAGAAAAAAAAGCCGGGATCCCGTCATTCGCCTTCTTTCGAGGAGGCGCCGCCCGAAATAAATCTTCGAATTCACGTTTCAGCGGCTTTGTGGAAACGTCCCTCCGGCGTTTAATGTCGCGGAGCCGGGCAATGAAAATGAAGAGACAAGCGTCGCGTACGCATCGTAAATTTAAATTTAGCGCGAGTGCTGTTGAGAAGTAAGGGAGAGGGGCGATGTGGGGTGGGATGGAGAGAGAAGGGAAAAAGTGCGCGTGCCGAACCGTGTACGTATTATGTGTTGTGGATTTGAATTTTAAAATGATGCCAAATTGGTAAATGCTACCTCACTCCTATACATCAATTCTTACGAAAAACTCGTCCCGAATGATTGAAGGGGAACGAGAAAAGGTTTGTCCCGAATGAATTCTTGGGGGCTTCAACTTTCTTTGAGGTAACTACCGCTTATTAAGCAGTACAAATCACATGTTCGAGAGATCGCTTCCATGGATTATAAAACATTGATGCTCACTGTTTGTGTAATTTCGTATAAGAAGCTTATCTTTAATAACGTAAACAGTCGAATATATACTTGGAGATTAGGAATAAACTACATTTAATATGAGTTTATTCACAAATCATTGTGCATTATCTAGAAATAAATACGAAAAGCGCAAATTCGTCAAACAACATAAATAAATTATTATTATCTAAAAGACATTCAAAATTTACTATCTTGGCAAGCTGTGCAACTCATAAATGCAAAATGCAAGCAAATTAACATGAGAGGTATATTTGGCAGTTTGAAAAGAATTTCTAATAGATAAACATTAACGTTCCAAATGTGAAAAACGATCATAAATGATCATTCGTTTGGGGTTGTCTATTGTTTCATTGGCATAAAATAACATCATTTATTACTATTATCTAATCATTGAGAAATAATAACAAAAACAAAGCGTTGGAACGATTGTAAGACTTGACAATTCAATACTCCATAGGATTTTATATACGCATGTGCTGGCTCACGCACTTCTCTCGGTTCGCCTCGAAAAATTATAAAATTGTAAACGAAAATATTGGAAACGGAATAGATTTTTTTGTAGGATGATTTTTAATAATTACAATTATCGATTAACAGTGACAGTGAATTACCACGGAATTTGAACGAGCGCTTGATTTTACGTTCTTACGAAACATTTACCAATCGAATAAACTTATTCTTTTTCTTCAATCTATTTGCATAGTACTAGACTGCTATTATGCCAAAATGTGTTTTGCCAAGTGATACAAACAAATTACCACCTAAATAATATGATATCCAATGTCACCAATACCAAAGCCACGAAATCCTCTATAGTATCTTTGAAACTACATTATTAATCACATAACATTGATCATTAGAAATTTGCAATTTTATGTGAAACTTTATACATGGGATTACATAATTTTTGCTGGAATTTTATTCACTCTTGAAGTGACAGTTACTTTCGAATAATGTAATAATAATAGCTATAATTGACATGTTTTTATAAAATATATGCAATATTAGAAGACATTATTAAATAATAATAATAGAATAGCTAAACCAAAGTTGTCAAATTTTTCTTAAGAGAAAAAAAATTAATAAAAATAAAGTACAAACGATAAATTTGTTAGTAAGTAAAAATAAACTTGATAATAAACGAACAAGTCTTAATAACTTTAAAAAGTTACCAATAATTTCGTAGTAAGCATCGAGTTCTAGTAAATGTGGAACTCGATCAAAAAAAGGTCAGAATCGCGTGGAAAATTAAGAAATTCTCAAGGGTATGAGTGCAGTTGATATAATACTTGACTTAATTATTCGATATGCAGTTTTGTTCGTTGGTCGAAAAGAGCGGAACGAGAGAGGGTGGGGGGGGGGAGGGGGCCGCGGGAAAGAAGGGATAACGCCTACGCCCGGAAGTTGACTTCCCGCGGTGTGTTCGCCGAATCTCGAGACAGAGAATAGCTGCGAAGCTCCTCTACTTATCTTTCTCGGCTTCTCGTTTTACCTAACATGCGAAGATTATAAAAGCGTATGTGAAAAAGAGGTGGAGAGAGGTGCTGTCGAATTCATGCCGAACCCTGCCGAAATATAATTATGTGTGTTTACTTTGCTTAAAAACACAGACATAAAAATGGTAAGTTTAGCCTCTCACGTGCTCTGCTTTGCATATTTTGTTTTACTTTTCTCTCTATATACCACTATACATTTACTGTACACTTTTTTCTCTTCATAAGCGCGCGATTATAAGGTGATTGTCGGAGCGTTTATGCTGTTTTCAATTTTATGAAAATGTTATTAAAGCTTAGATTATTGCTATTATTATTAAGTGAGTTTATTTTATTTATATGTTTTGGAATTAAAATTGAGATTCGAAACTTTTTCAATTTCACGTAACACGTCGTCGAATGTAAATAATGAAAATTAATTCATTATGCAGTGTATGTTTCAACGTCTAATGCATGTACTTTTGCATTGGTGGAGGAAAATAGTATTAAAATCTTATTTCGTTAAACTATAATTCGTCGTTTGTTTGCGTGATCGCTACAAAAGCATTTTAACTTTATGCGATTCTTATAAATGGTTGACAGTTTTGCAGCATCGATTAACTAAGAAATTATATTTCCTTTACGCTAAGTATTGATTTTTACAATAATGAATTTTTTTTAGTATAAGTAAATCATCGTCTTTATGTAGGTATGGAATATTTTCACATTAAACAAGGGATTTGATAACATTTTATCACTCAGTTTAGATTATAAACGGCGGCACTGCAATAAAAGGCGGTTCACTTTAGTAAGTTTTTATTTAAGCCTTGGGAAAAATACACAAGGTACTTGTACGTATTTATGATTTTGAGGAAATCAAAGAGGAAAATTGCTTTTACAATAGAGGCTTAAGAAAACAATCTAGACAAATAACGTTACTGTCAGTGTGATAAGAAAATAAGCATTTTAGTAGAATAAACATTTTTATAATATCAAAGTCTTTTGTTTCTTTAAGGACTGTAAAACGGTACCTTACACTGTAATTTATATTATTTATTATCGAGCGTATAGTTCGTAATCGGTAAAATTTTAATCGCTTAAGAAATAAAGCTGAACAAACACCGAGTTTCATTTTATCAGAGGAATAGTTTTTAGCAGCGCGAAATAAAATTATAATTCACTGCGAGCTACTTTCATTGTTTAAATTATGTCGCTCGGTTGAATGATAAATAAACTAATTCTCCCTCGGAGTGAATCTAATCCAAATTAAAAAGTGTCGGATGAGAAATATTGTAAATAACTCAGAAAATCGGCGGAAGTTAGAATTCCTTGCGCACACGTGTTTTCGCGACAGCTGCACCTACACAAACCCGTGTATTCACAGGTCGTGCTGTGTATTTACATGCGTTTGTATACACCTACGTAAACTGGACGCACAGTGTTGCATAATGTAAATGCGAGACAGAGAGAAAAAGAGAGAGCGGATGTCAGCGCGAGTGCCACACGCGAGAGAAAAATTGGATTTTGATGTTTCACTCGAGCGGCTGTAACCGTTTTGTCATAAGCGTTAAAATAGTTTTGCAGAAATATTCCTTTGTTCATCTCTGTTTCGGCTGGTTAATTCTTTCGTACCTCATTAGAATTGCATTCAATATTTAAGAAATTTTAATTTTGCCGATACGTTATTGGATGGATAGTTGTTCACGAGCCGCTAATAAATAATTGAGCCTGAACGTTAAACAATTTTTTATTTTGATACAACGGCTTCATAATCTACTTTCTCAGTTGAGGTTGATTTAAGAGAAAC
>NW_011948412.1:13710553-13808053 GCF_000503995.2 Ceratosolen solmsi marchali | reverse complement strand
GCCTCAAAATGCGCACAACCGATTGTTATTAAACGTTTTGCCGCAGATATAATCCTTTCCTCATGCATATTACTTCGCAATTCACTCCCCCTCTCTGTCTTCAAAGTAACAACAGCAGCAGCATCAGCTGCAGCAGCAACAGCAGCAGCAGCAAAAGCGTCGCTCAGCAATAAAACGCCTAAAGTTTTTAATACTTTCAGTTGTTTTTATGGCTACTTGTGGCATTTGCTGCCCCTTTTTTCCAAAACGCAGTCTCCCTCCACCCCCCTCTCACACTCTCTCTTTCTCTTACTCTCACTATCTCACTTATTTGCTAGCGATGCAACCCAAAGAGGCAATTGCTCGTGTGAGAGAATTTTATTTTCATTTCGAGAGAGAGACAGAGAGAGAGAGAGAGAGAGAGAGAGAAAGAGAGAGGGGTGGGGGAGAGAAAGAACAGTCAACCATCTGATGTACGACTCGGCTGAGCCGCGTGAAAAAAATCCCATAAACCAGTAAAAAAGCATTGGGTCGTCTCTCAGCTGGACTATGGGGAATGAAAGGGAGAGAGACGGAGGGAGTGAGAAAAATATGTTTGCGTATATTGAAAGAAGTAAGAAACTACTGCCGTGCTCGTATATATCGCATTTCCACGAATCTAACTAATTGAAGCTTCATCAATTCGCAATCGGACTCCAATTTCAATTATTCAGATATGTAGGTCTAAACTTTGACGAAACCATATTCTTCACGTGTGTCGTGCGCTCACGCCTGCATGTATGTATATATTTGTCTAGGAGGTTAAAAAAAAAAAGGAAGATGAATGCATTAAAATAGTAAAAGCGAGCGTCTACAAGAATTGAAAGGTGATGCGTTTTATGATGAAGGGGAGGGGAGTATAGCTAAAGGAATTCCTCTTATGACGAACCATCCGTGATTTTCTTCCCTCTTTCTTCGGTGCGCGGGCGGGCGCGCGCGAGCTTGTGTGCGCGCTATATATCTACACGTTGGAGCGTACGCGTGTCAGTGGCCAGTTTCGAATCCATTGGTTCTCTCTCTCTCTCTCTCTCTCTCTCTCTCAGAGCTCGCCTGAGTCTTTTTCTCCGACGTTTCTCATTTCGCTCCTTCCTCTTAAACTTTTTATCCCTCGGCCCTTGCCTTTTCGATTTCTCTTAATACGCGACCATAATCCTTCTTCCTCGGCGATAAAACTACCCGAGTAGTGGTGGCGGTCGGCGGAGCCCCCGAGAGTGAGGATTGTCGATTCCCATACGCGTTTGTTAATTACACGGCTATCGCTTAGAAGGAAGGCGACGCCGTTGTGTAGCGCATTCGCACGTCAAAGGCCGCGTCCCTTTATTCCTTCTGGCTCTTTTATTTCAGTCGGGTTTTCCCTCGCCTCGCCGGAGATTCTTTCGCTGTTGCTTAACCGGCATTTTTTTTTTTTCATTTGTTTTGTTATAAGCATCGTTCTGCGACATTGTACTTTTTTTACATTCACTGGATTAAGATAACGCCAACTTCCTAATCTGCTCGGGATATTAAAGGGGATAATTAAGTTTTAAATCTCATAGCTAATGTAGAGTTTAATTTAATGCTAAAATGATTTCCTTAGCTAATGTCAGCAAACAATAAAGCCTTGTCTCGATTGACAAAAACAAAATCCTTATCAAAATCAGGTATTATATAAATTTCTTGTAATCGTCGACAATCGTTTCATCCACTGGTACTGTACCCGGTGGTATCATCCAAGAGAAAATATTTACCATGATTTTTCAGCCGCTCGGCAGCCAAGAGTAAACATAAGGAGAAGGAGAGAAAAGGAAGAAACTAATTCGAACCCATAGTGAAAGAAATTTCGTCAGCGATAAATTTTTGAGCAAACAAATCGCGGAACTAATTCGTTGCGTCTCCCCATCCTTCTGCCCTTACAATTGCTACCGGTATCCGAAGCTTGACTCGAAACTTGTCTCGTTCTCGTCTTCGTCTTTGTCTTCCTCTTCATCTTCCTCTTCCTCTTCCTCTTCCTCTTCCTCTTCGTCTTCGTCTTCGTCTTCGTCTTCGTCGTCGTCTTCGTCGTCGTCGTCGTCTTCGTCGTCGTCGTCGTCTTCGTCGTCGTCGTCGTCTTCGTCGTCGTCGTCGTCTTCGTCGTCGTCGTCGTCTTCGTCGTCGTCGTCGACGTCGTCTTCGTCTTCGTCGTCGTCGTCGTAGTCGTCGTCGTCATCGTCGTTGTCGTCATTGTTGTCAATGTCATTGCCGCTGTCATCGTTGTCGTTGTCGATGTCACTGTCGCTGTCGCTGTCGCTGTCGTTGTCGCTGTCGTTGTCGCTATCGCTGTCGCTGTCGGTGTCGTTGTCGTTGTCGCTATCGCTGTCGCTGTCGGTGTCGTTGTCGTTGTCGTTGTCGTTGTCGTTGTCGTTGTCGTTGTCGTTGTCGTTGTCGTTGTCGTTGTCGTTGTCGTTGTCGTTGTCGTTGTCGTTGTCGTTGTCGTTGTCGTTGTCGTTGTCGTTGTCGTTGTCGTTGTCGTTGTCGTTGTCGTTGTCGTTGTCGTTGTCGTTGTCGTTGTCGTTGTCGTTGTCGTTGTCGTTGTCGTTGTCGTTGTCGTTGTCGTTGTCGTTGTCGTTGTCGTTGTCGTTGTCGTTGTCGTTGTCGTTGTCGTTGTCGTTGTCGTTGTCGTTGTCGTTGTCGTTGTCGTTGTCGTTGTCGTTGTCGTTGTCGTTGTCGTTGTCGTTGTCGTTGTCGTTGTCGTTGTCGTTGTCGTTGTCGTTGTCGTTGTCGTTGTCGTTGTCGTTGTCGTTGTCGTTGTCGTTGTCGTTGTCGTTGTCGTTGTCGTTGTCGTTGTCGTTGTCGTTGTCGTTGTCGTTGTCGTTGTCGTTGTCGTTGTCGTTGTCGTTGTCGTTGTCGTTGTCGTTGTCGTTGTCGTTGTCGTTGTCGTTGTCGTTGTCGTTGTCGTTGTCGTTGTCGTTGTTGTCGCTGTCGTTGTCGCTGTCGTTTTCGATGACGTTGGCGATGGCGATGGCGATGGCGATGTCCGTGTCGGTATCGTTGTCACTGTTTCACGTCGTCGTCGTTATTATCATTGCATTTGTCTTTGTCTTTGTCTTTGTCGTTGTTGAGTCATCATCATGGGTTGTGTAAATGCACGATATTTTTTAATCTGTGGCAATGTGCGACGCCCAATGGGGGAGAGATCTTATGACTTCGAATTTCGGAGAGAGAGACCCGAGAAGTGGTGGTGGATACGCGCATGTGCAGTAAATCTCGCGGACAAACAATCATAATTTTCGAAGAGCTAACACAAAAACGCAGGAGAGCTTTAAAAGGGAGCCGATGCCAAGCGGCATGAAATGCGACCGCCTCCGCGCCTCCAATTGTTTCGCTGTTCTCCTCTCTCTCTCTCTCTCTCTCTCTCTCTCTCTCTCCCTCTTTTGCTCTCTCACATACGCTCACTCGGTCGCTCGGTCGCTTCTCGTATTTCTCATTTTTCTCTTAAATGCTCTGTACATGCGCCACACTTACTGCCCGCTTTCGTTTTATTTCCCGGCCTTTTTTTTGGCATATGTGGCATGCGGCTCCCGGAGCGCGAGAGATGAACCCGCTGAAAGTTTTCCGTTTTACGCAACGCTTTTTCATTCGCCGTAGAAATTACGTGAGAGTCTTCTCCAAGCTGCTGTAATAAATAAATAGATAGACGTAGGAAGGAAGTATACGGAGTCGAAATATTTTAGAATTAAATATGCCGAAGGGGCAAAAGCGACGTTCGGCACATCGAAAAGCCAACACTACCACGGCACACGCGCACGCACACGCACACGCACACGCACACACACGCACGAACGCACGCACGCGCGCGCGCGCACACACACACACACACACACACACACAAAAATAAAAAGCGAGAATAGATAAAAGAAAAAAAAGAAGAAAAAGAGAAAATACTATTTTCCGCTTTATTCATCGGTGAAATATAGAACGTCCGAGTAAAAAGTAAAAAATAACTGATGTATAGAATTATGGCTGTGATATATGCGCGAGATATCGCCTGGCAGCTAAGAAAGGCGTCCGTCCGGCTCCCCTATAAGAGGAACGAAACGCCACTCCGGAGCTAATACGATTACCCAGGAGGAGCGGCGGCGGCAACGTCATCCCTCTCGACTCTCGAACGAGCATCCTCTCCTAAAACTTCGGAAATTCGCAAATCCGCTGGTACGATCGGCGCAGGCAGGCACACTGTCTCCCGCTCGCCTCCGCGGCACCAACATACAAAAGCCAATGGAAATTACCGCCTCGGTAAATTGAGTCCAACTCAAGCTAACTACTAACTACGCGTTCCCTGGTTATTCACAAATTGTCACTCGATTAGCGTAGCCGAGCGCTTCCATTCCTCCGGAGCCTCTTTCGAGGAAAACGGGGGTCGATTGTCGCCCACGTCATGAACGTTTCGGAATTCGAAAATGCACATCGAGCGAGAATTAAAAGCGTATAGACATTGTTGGATAATAATGCCGATGAGGTGTCAAAGCTATGAGTAAATTCGTTTATTATAGTTACGGATAAACGTTGAGCATACAACAAGGATAATAATATTTTCATAATATTCATAAATCAACCTTCGCTGAAATACTTGATCGAATTCAAGTGGCGAACAATAATATCGTCGAATAAAATATACCGTAGGTTATAAATATTAATTATTTTTTGGTGCAAATATTTCTTACACCTTTTGGAAATGAGAAAAAGTGTGAAAAAGTGTTTGATAAAAAATATAAATTTTTACTTCCCATTTCCTTGTGTAAGAATGCTAATTTTTTAAATACGAGTGAGCTGAACCCGAGAAGTTAAAGATTTCGAAGCTTATGTTTTTGTACAATTAAATCTGAATCGCCGTAGTTTATGAGGCAGTAAAATGAAAGTATATTTTCTAAAATTTTATATTTCTGTATTAATTGTTTAGCACTCGTGAGCGTAGAAAATCATAAAGTTTCAAGCCCTCGGTTGCAGTGACTTTTTCACGGAATCGTAGCTGAATTTCAACTAAAAACGTTTGGTTTAATACGCAATTTTTCATAATAGTAAACTATGGGCATACGGCTGGCCGGAAATTCATCTTACTATTTCAAGACCATTAATAATAATTTATCAGTAAGTCTTAGGCTTAGGCTTTAGAAGGGAAAAATTAATATTATGTTAGCTCACGAGAAATACACGGTAATACGACGAGAAAATCAATGAGTTTTCATGAGATGTGCGCGCGTGTGCGTATATTGAAAAGTTCAAAAGCTAAAGAAGATGAACAACACAAATGCAACTCTACCTTAATACGTTTAAAGCTTAATTTTTAATAGGCATGGGGCACTTTTATCTCGATTCTTGACTTATTTCTCTTGAGAATGAAAATCATTTGTGCTCCTAAGCAAACAAGCAAGCAATAAAATGAACACGAAAGATTGTCTCTCTCTCTCTCTCTTTCAACCGATCTCGAGATGGTTAGTTAACTCTAATCGTAGTAATATTGTGCGATTCATTTGAAAGCTATTAGCGTGCCCTTATTCCTCGTGCAATTGCAAAAGAGGTCAATTTTTCGTATCCCTCCACGACTAAGTGCATGCAAACTATTTTTATGGAAATTAAACGGTAGAAAATTATCGATTTTGCCAATAGTTAAGCCAATTGTTTTAAAAAGGCAATATTTTAAAATTCCTGTTTTAAGCTTTTTTTCATAATAATAAAAATTCTTTTATAATTTTCGTTCAACATGAAAAGTTGCGTAATTACTATATGTTACGGTATTGGAAGTTTGATATTTTAAACGAAATTATCAATTTAAAATTTAAATCGATTTAAAATTAATATCCAATTAGAATTATCGACGAAGTTGGATATTAGACAATTTTTTATGACGAACAAAGCACCCATTTGTCTCCTGAATTCATTGTAAACAATTCAATTACTGTGCGTGGGTGTGTGCGCGGGTGCGTACAATAAAATACATATATGCATGTATATAGGGGGAGGGAATGGAGGGATAAAAGTGTTTATTAATGGCGTATAGAAGGAAAATCGGCAAGTTCGTATGGGACACATGATTGCAGAAAATGTTTGACTATCCTTGCGAAAGTTCAAAGTGATTAATTGTTCGAGAGGCGTAACAAAAGCTTGGCTATTCTTTCGCGAACGCAAATAAGAATGAAGAACCGGTGGGTGCGAGACCGAAATGGCAGTTTGTACTGATTTTAACGGAGTGACCGATTTCGTAGCTCGCAAATTTCGTTTTTACTGTACTTTTCCCAAAAAAAAATTTTTTTTTTTTCTCTACTTTAATGAAGAGTGTGCCGAGAGAAATACGGCAATACGGGCCATTTGCATATACTCACGGTGTCTGAACAATACGTACGAGTTTCTTGGAATTTTTTAACAAATAGCCGTTAAGTAAGTCGATAATTACCGCACGTATCGAAGCGCGAGCCTTTGGCAATGCGTAATAAAGCGAGAAAAGAAGAAGTTGCTGTTTTAGTTGACTTGATCTCTCTCTCTCTCTCTCTCTCTCTCTCTCTCTCCCTTAAGCTGTATTCTAATTAAGCTGCATTATCCTTGACTTTTGTCACACAGTACGATGGCCGATCGTTAACCGTTTGGCCAAGTATTTTTGCGATATCTGATTGACATTTTTTAATCCATCTTTTAAATAGCGATATGAAAAGAAAGTTTTTTTTTTTTGTTTCGTTGTTGATGTTTTTATCTAATTCTCTTTTTTTTTCTTTTTTTTTCTTTTTTTTTTCTTTTATATATATGGAATTTCGTGTAGGAAGGAAAATGGTTTCCGACCTTCTTCCAACTCCTTGTGCTTTGTACAAAATTGATTCTACTGTTGGACGATTTATTTAAAGACCGCCGATTTACCAATAAAAAAGCATTTAATGATCTGACCTCAAACAAGAAATTTATTGGCTTAAAAACATATTGTCATTTTGATGTGTAACTTCATTTGTCGGATGGCTTGCATACACATTTACCGCGCACAACACTGCGGTGGTACACACAAAGATAGAAAACTTTTCGTTATACGTGGTTAAGAAAATTTTACTTCTATCATGTGTGACGTACGACTTTCTCATTCGGACGATTTAATTATGTAACGGAGCGCTTGCATCGCGACTTTCTGGCTATTAGGAGCTCCTTTTTAAAAGGGTAGGGCTGCTTTTCGCTTCGAGCCCTTTCTATTGGAGCATTGAGAAAGTCACGAGTCACAAGTGCAATTCGATGTCATACGCAGGAAAATCGAATCAACGCATTCCCAAATTGAGACATCGTCGAGGAAGGATTGTCGAAGGACTGACCATGGGCGCAAGCACGTCTAAATGGCAAAGGCACACACCAAACAGAGAAGAAACTCACGTATTTCAGGGAAAGGGGAAGAACGGGGATCTGCTTACGAGATCGTTACGGACATTATTGAGACCGGCGGCGGCGGCTCTTCCCGGACGTTCAAGGAATTTGCAGTAGTGACAGGATCGATCCTAAAACGCTCTCCTTTCTCTAAACGATAGCACCTATCCACAAACGTCTACCAAAGCTTAAAAGGCAGACGTCCGCACCAAAACACATGCGCGCACATAAACACGGTTCACTCCAGTGGGTGTCTCGGTTATCAGGCTCGCGGACATGTACCTCTGTCATCCAGGTTAGGCGTATTCTACGTAGGTGCCCATGGCAGCGGCAGCAGCAGCAACAGCAGCAGTAACAGGAGTAACAGCAGTACTAGCAGCAACAGCTACAGCAGCAGCGATAGCAGCAGTAGCAATAGCAGCAACAGTAACAGCCGTAACAATAACAGCAACAGTAATAACAGCTACAGCAACAATTGCGGTAGCAGTGGTAACCTCTTGTACCTTCACCTCCTCTCCTCTTCTCACTCAGGCAATTAACCACTACAAGACAAATATGAAGGAAGGGACAGGGAGATAGATAGATAGATAGATTGATAGATAGATAGAGAGAGAGATAGATAGATAGATAGATAGAGAGAGAGAGAGAGAGGGAGGGAGGGATGGAGAGAGAGAGAGAGAGAATGGAAATAAAGGAAAGGGATTAAAAGAGAGAGAGAGAGAGATAATGGAAATAAAGGAAAAGGATTAAGAGAGAGAGAGAGAGAGAGAGAGAGAGGCAGCACGAAGCCCCCGCGCACTGCGCCCACAAACACTGTTTATATAATCGGCTACCCTCGGGATCTCTCGGCACCGCTGGACTCTTGTACTGCGGACGCACGTGCGCCCGGATGGCGGTGAGGACGTCGCTGACGACGGACGGACGATCGTCTAACTTGCGCGTGTCTCGACTGGCGCGAGGTGACTGAGAGAGGCCCCCGCCACAGCGATATGCCGGCTTCCGCGAGAGGGCGAGAGCACCGCTCATACGATTTAGAGAGAGAGAGAATGTGCACAGGCGCGCGCGCGTGTGTGTGAGACAAAATGAGAGAAAGAGCGAGCGAGGGAGCGAGCAAGTGTGCAAGCGAGCTGAATGAGTGAGAGTGAGAGAGTGAGAGTGAGAGAGTGAGAGAGGAGAGTGACGAGGAGAGCGATGCCACCGACTCCCCTTTTCGTACCAGAGTTGTCGCGACCCCCACCAGTTTACTGCGCTCCGCCCCCTTTTCATGCGTCCGACAGAGCAAGACAGTGTGTGTGTCAGAGAGAGAGAGAGAGAGAGAGAGAGAGAGAGAGAGAGAGAGAGAGAGAGAGAGAGAGTGTTAGTGAGGTAAGGAGCTCTCTTTTTTCTAGCTCTTTCATTTCTCTTTATTATCATCGGCTCTTGCTTTTCCGATGTGTCCTTCTGGTAACGTGCAGCCCTTCCTTTGCGAACGATTGGGAGATCGACGGAGGAATCGCGAGGGGTGGCGAAAGAGTGAGCGAAAGGTCGAGACTGACTCTCGCGTATAGAAATGTAATTGCTGTAATGCGAGATACGCACCTTTCTTTCCTTCGTCCAGCTGACTTACAGTGCATTTGGCTGATAACGCGAGCGCGTCTATCGCCGTCATGTATCATTTAACACTCATTTGACGTGTGTGTTTTTATGTCTCTCTCTCTCTCTCTCTTTCTTTACTCCTCTCTCTCTCTCTCTCTCTCTCTCTCTCTGTCTCTCACTCTCCCTCTTCTTTCGAAACCAGCTATCTTTAACAGAACAGCGATTTCAATCGAATCGACGATTTTCTTATGAGTGGTTGCTGTTTTGTTGGTATTTTCGTAATGCTGATGAAATTATATTGTAATAGAAAATTGTGAATTGAACTATTAGAAAGTTTGGCTTTTTTAAAAGCATTGTAAAGGATAGAATATAAAATCCGTTTTGCACTATAGCTGTTGAATGTTCGTGTATTTTACCATTGAATTTAAATATACGTCATCGTGCAATTGGGAAATAGAGAAAAACCGAAATTTAATTCTAAATGTCATTGCTTTCTTGTACCGCTATAATTCCTTTCTCATCGCATTGATGAGATCATCAGTAATTGATTTTTAAAAACTTAATGTCTCGTTTTTGCATGCAGTTTATTTTAAGTAGAATGATTTGTTTTTCAAAGATATTTCGAAAGTTGAGAACCCCGTAATACTGTTTTCTATACATAATCAATATTTCAAACAACAATGTTTATTATTCCGTTAAAATAATATGATGTGTATAAGGCTCACGACTAAATATTTTTTTACTTTTAATTTTAAAGTGATATAAGAGAATACGTAGCGATATTGTATTTTCATACTCTTACATTAAAGTATTCCGAAAACAAAATTCACCATTTTAAAAACAATATTTTTACCATTTCATGTTATCATATTATTTATGTTAAGAAATTCAAAAGAATTTTCTACCCCATCTGAGCGATGATAAATTATGTTATTAATGTAAATTATTAATCACATAATAAGTTATTAGAGAGTAGTTACTTGTGAAGTAATATCTAATAATAAATTTAGTTTTAGTTAAATAATGCACATTCGTTGTTGTTGTTGTTGTTGTTGTTGTTGTTGTTGTTACTATTGTTGTTGTTGTTGTTGTTAAACAGTTGAAGGAATGCTTGTTAATTAATATACTCACTGACTGAGGATTGCCATTTGGGTCAATTAATAAAAGAATGAACATAATAACATAATATTTTTATTTAATAAAAAATAAAATTTATTTTTCTCCAACCATCATGACTAAGAAAATGTTGTACTTATTTATATTCTATTTAAATGTGTGGATATCATTGTATAAGATGCTAATACCTTTCACGACCACTACTCAATAGCAAAATTCTGCCATTAAATTCCTTGATTAGAAAGTAAAATGGACTATTTTTGTACAATTGATAGAACGAGCGAGGGCTGGTCGATAAAAGTACAGACCTATCGCCTAAATCCAGAACCGACAACCATAGCCAATTCCTACACTTTTCATGTGTTTTAAAAATGCCCATCGATTCGTTGGCAAAAACTGCAGCTCTGAGGCTTAAGACAGGCCTGCGTAAAAAAAATTTGCTCAATCAATGAAAAGGAAATTCCATTCTAAACGAAACGAGTACTTAAGACTGCTGCTCTTTATTGCATTTCTTCTCGCGCGCGTTTAATAATGAACTCTATGTTCTATATTCGCTACCTTTCTTTCTTCTCGGGAGTCACAATAAAATCGACCACGGCAACCGGTCCCGCGGCCGTAATTGACTCCGCGCGTACGCGACTATCCGGCAGTGAAGATAAAAAAAAACCTGTTGCCGACCGTACGCGAACGTTTTCCGCGTCCAGCCGGCGATCGATCATCCGGCAGCTGGCGGATTCGCCGAAATGGAAGAGCGCGTGCGCGGCCCACGAGGGTGGCAACCCCAAAGTTCGACCACTCCCCCGAGTCGTGGTGGGGATGCGCTCGCTTTGGTTTCCGTACGACGGCGATGCTCGAGAGGTCAGTCGACTGCGACTGCTAACAGATGTTGGCTGATAAGATTTTCGCTTCGGCCTTTTCTCTCTCGTGCGCTTATGGCGGGACGCCTCGGTTAAGAATTTTTGGCAATTCCCCCGTCGTTAGTCGACCTTCCCATGGATCCTTCACTGGTTTAATGGGTGCGCGCGCGCGCGCAAGCGGCAGGAGCTCCGATTCGATTTAGCACTCGACCGTATTGCAGTTTTTATGCAGTCTTTTACGATTTGGTGAATGATGCATTGGGCACAAAAATCCCATATGTCATTGCTTGGCTTGGCTAACAATTATACGCCTTCGACCCGATAATTAATTTTATATATTGCATTTTGAAAGTTTTACGTCATAAGGAATAGGAAAATTACAGTGCGTCGTTACTTATGTTGTAACTTTTATCTTTTCTCCATTAGGCACAATTACATGAAGTATGAATGAGCTCGAGATGTCGGGAAACAAAGAAAAATGGGCCAATATCGGCAATACCGCACAATCCCTATCTTTATAAATATCAATTTTCGTCCGATATCTATCACTAAGACTTCCACTCTCAATCATAATTTTAGCTCGATATTATATTCATTATTATTTCGGCGATTATGTCGCTGCTCACATTATCCATATATTCGAATCTTACAATGCGCACGGGCTATGAAAAAAAAAAGAGAGAAAAAAAACCCGCGCGCACTGGCCCAAATATACCGAAACGCGATACTTTATCCACGGGTACATCAGCCCTGTAAAAACGATTGGGGGAAGGGCCCTTTAAGGCCAACAAGGGCGCAGACGCACGAAAGGCCTTCTAATCTGACCTATTTTCTTGCGTCTCAACCCTTTCGCGCCTAGAGTTTGTAGATCCCCCAAAAAGGGCCCTTACCTAACGGGTCGCGAACGATTTTTCCCACATTCTAGTTTTCACGAATTACGCTTGTACGTGCAAATGCCAACCCTATCCTTTCTTGTGCAGGAAGTGACGAGGCGAAACGGTATTCCAATCTTTTCATGTAATTTTCGTCAAAGGATAAAAGATTTCTATGCTCGACATTAACCCTTAAACGGTAATTCTTGCCCTTCAAGCAGATTGTAGACGACCCTGGAATCTAGTATATTTTTCTTTTTTTTTTTCTTTCTTTTTTCCATTCTTTTCGTTCGCGATTAAGAAAGTTATAATTCAGAGGGAAATGGCGTTCGCGCGATTCTTGAACTGCCAATTGTGTAATCCACACCATTATATCGTTGCATAGATACTTAGTATTGATCATTTTTCGGGTAAAAACCAAGCATTCAAAAATTTTAATGCAAAAAAGGAAATTACGTAATGCGAAGGGGCTCAATGTTAGCTTTTTTATATTGTGTACATTATACGTTTTTCAAAGTCGTAAATAATAGAGCTATCTTGTTACAATAAATAACCTTTGAAGTCAACGTGCATGTACATTAATGATCCCTTATACTGCTATTTAATCAATTTTATTTACGACCCAAAAAAGATTATTTTATCGCACTAATTAAAACATTCAATTCTTAAAATATTATACAGATATACATATATACATACATACATACATACACACACACACACACACACACACACACAAAAAGCACGCACACGCGCGCGCGCGCGCGCACACACACACACACACACACACACACACACGGTTCATTAAAGTTCCTGTTACGTGCAATTACTTATCTTTATGTATCAACAAAATTAAAACGACCATACATAAAGGAAAGAAATAATATGTTGAAAAATATGCAATACGCATATTGTTATGCATAGACTTATTATTTCTTAAAAATTTACTACGAGTCTTTCACGACGTTCACAAAATTCGAAATAGCTATTTGAAATTTCATTGAAAAACTTATAAAAATCTATCGAGTATCAGATTTGAGAATAAAAATATGAGAACAAAAAGATAATCAAAGCGAATGTATACGAAGAGGGATAGAAATAAACTCGATAGCTTAATCTCAAAATTCGTAAATCTCGCGTTATATCGATAAAAAAATCAATATTACATAAAAGTGTCTTATGTCTGTGAGAGTGTACAACGCGGATAAGGAAGAGTCGAAGGAACGAATGCATAGGTAAAAAGTACACAAACTTTAAGCTTGCACATGCTCTGGACTTCCGGGCGAGATGATTTTTCTCGCGGTAGATGGCAACTAGAATTAAGCGATCGGATGAATCGATCGGGCAGCCGATGCTCGGTGCGGAAGGATGCAGAGGGACGGTGATTTTGGAAAAAAGGGTTTTCCGCTGCCACATTCAGTGTGAGAAACCATTAGACGAGGAATCAGACGGCAGTTTTTAAATAACAGCTTTACGTATTTAAGCAGGGGTGAGCTCGACGGCACATGTGAAAAAAAAACGGACTCGGTGTACTTTTGCCTTTCCACAGGTACGGGCACCGAATAATGGGAATAGCTCTGTCTTTTTTTTCTGCACATGGGAGGTTTCTTCCTTTTTCGATGCTGGGATGATGAAAAAGTTTAGATGATTCGAAAATTTTTTAGTTACTCCAGCTGAATATCGCGCCTGATTTATTTCGTTTGACATTTGTTTGCGTCATATTAATTTTGCTTTCGGTATGCGAGGGGAAGTTAAACTGGCAAGTAAATATAAATAATGAACAGTTTTTATGAAAATGTCTTTAAAGAGTTCGTAATAAATACCTTTTCTTTTTTTCTCTCTCTTTTTTTCTTTCTGTTGTAATCACGATATTTCTCTTTATTTTTTTTTTTTTTTTTTTTTTTTGCGAATCTAAATTTTGTGAAATAACATCAAAAAACGAACATTTCAATTCGTGTCAATTTAATTTTAATTGTTCTATTTGAAAAAATATTGAATAAAATTTTCAAATATTTATCAAATTAATTTGTTAAGGTAATTTATATGAAGTATAATACTTTATTTAAATTATTAGACATTTAATAATAGACAAATTTTTCAAAGTTTTGCCGAATGCCAATATGCTAATCCTATTTTTACTCGTTCAAGCAGAGCCTTCGGTCCACGATATTTTATGAAAAGTTAAAAATACGTGCTCGGCTATGCTTTTAAGATTTTGAAATGAATTTTAATTCATTCAGATTAGAATTCGACTTATGGAATGACAAGATCAAAATCAGTCTAGTCGAGCCGACTATTTTCTTTTTATAAAGCCTTTTTTACCGCGTCAAAAAAGCAACTTATTTCTTAGAATTAACTTATTCATTGGCAACCACTCCCAGAGGCTGAAATATGTAAAATACAAGATTGTTTTGAATGAGAATCGTGGCTGTATGCATGTAAAAGATACGCAAATAAGACTATTCTCTTTACTATTGCATATAATAATAAACGAAAAAATCGTCGTTAGTGAGCGGTCGTTTTGTAAAAATGTCATTTCACTGCGCGAGACTGACACTTTTGCCTCGACAATAATCGTTCGAACCGCGAAGTTAAAAATCAAATGTCACAGCGAACTAAGTTTTTAGTTATACGCACGAATGCGTAATTCCACTGCGAACGAAAATAAATCTACGGGCTACACACGATCGCGTAATTCTACTTTTGGAAAAGCCGAAAGAGATAATCATTTTTCTCAGGCCCATGCAACGGGGTTAAGGATCTCGCCCGCGACTAATCCGAAGAGGGCAGAAAAAATGAGCCCGAATAGGCTAATGCCCTCAGACATGAAAAGACTGCTTTCTGCCGCCTTGCAAAGTGCCTCCAGTTTTGAGTTTCTGGCAAAGACTCTATCTCTATCTCTCTCTATCTCTATCTAGTTCTCTCTCTCTCTCTCTCTCTGGATTTCAACTTCCTTCTTTCTCGCACGCGTGCTTTTAAAAATATACACGTACATGGCGGCAGCCCTTCCGATGGAAATATGAATTTTTTCTCTGTTTTTATCTCTTACTCAAGCCATATGGCACGTAGGTGCCTCTCTCTGTATCTTCAGAAGCTCGCGCGCCGACGAAGAAAGCGGAGGCAACGCCAGAGAAAGAGCGGGTGGTAAGGGGTCGGCGCGGGGCCGGTGGGAGGGACGGAGGGAGAAGTAGGAGAATAAAATAAGCCAGGAAAGGCTTTTACGTTCGCTGATGAAAAAAGGGAGTAGGAGTACTTAGCCGGAAACTTATCTGAATTTTTGTTGCTGTTCCAATGCAATGCCTGTACTTCTCGCATAACACATTATTGTATTTTTATAATAGACGATTTTCCTGTTTTCTGAAAAATTAATAATAATTTTCTGTTTACTCTAGAAGCAAGTTCGCGTTCGTGACACTTCTCTAAACAATAAATTAGTTAATAAAAAAGTATAAAAGAATATTTGGATCGTAGATTGCCGTTGAATATAATAAGATGAAAAACAATTGCTTTCTCTTTTCATGAAAGTTCGACATCGAGCCTGCTTTTGACAAAAATTCGATATATGAAAGATTATCTACAATTAGTTGCCACGGTAAAATCACGAACGAAAAAAAAAAACAAAAAAAAAACGATAATAACACAAAAAAAAAAAACAAAAAAAAAAAGAGAATGAAAGAAAAGAAACGCTTCCACATCTTAATATGTTGAAGAAAAAAAGCGCAAAAAAATAGTCAATTCTAAAGTCTCTTTATCACTTAAGGTACGTCAGCCACTCGGCCATACAAAAAGACAAAAAGATCCTGAAAAACTCGTATTCTTACGTAGGGCGCCTCTCTACCATACTTTTTTGGAATGAAATGTCCCCAAAAGGTGAGGAGAGTATATATCTGCAATTCTCCTTACATTCGTACATTGTCCGCGTCCAGAAAACATAATGGAAATAAAGGTCGCGCGAAAGGGTTGCATGCGCGACTCAAGCATTTACGTGTATGCGTGCGACCCTTTCACATTGAAAAATCTCTCGCGTCCCCTTCCTTTTCAATTCCTTGAGAGGAACGTAGAAGGAGAGAAATTGAGAGAGACAGAGGCCTGCTGAGAGTCGCATCAACGTACACCAGCTGCGCTTAACCAGCTCGTCGTTGTGTTTAGCTACGGGGGATCCGACTTCGTAGAGGTCGGCACATTCGTCTCGGTGAATTTTCATAACGACCCAATCGATTTCTTATTTCGACGGCGTTATTAGCGTTGTTGCGCGATTCGCTAAGACCGAAGACTAAAGATGCTAGGGAGGGTGGGGCGGGGCGGGAGACTCATTTGTTGGGCCAAGGGTTGCGACACTTGAAATAAGTTTTTCTGTCCCCCCCCCTCTCTCCCTCACCCTTTTCGCACAGAGTGCAGGAAAGAGTTATATTGAAAAGGAAAGAGCAGATCTGTATGATTGTCAGTTTACGAGAGTTATAAACGTCAGGGATGTACGGTTTGGCGCATTCGAAGCGAGTATTTTAGATGATTCTACTTTTTCTCTGCACATGCTAGATCTCAAAAGATCAAAGCACTTTGAGCAGTTTCATGCTGCATTATTCTTCTTTTTGAAATTTATGAAGTTGAGTTTTTGTAATATAAGGAGCTCCACTTGACAAAGAAAAGACGTTTTGTGTCGTTTTTATAGCCATTGTCCCGCTAGTAATTCAGTTTGAGGAGAATTGTTATTGTTAATAATAGTTTACTTCAATATATAAATCAAAACATTTATAGTTACTTGCACAAATATGCGATTAAATTTTAATTCAGTCTTGGTACTTATTATCCACGTATAGACACACATAGACCTTAAAACTTATAATTGCTATAATAAAAGAAAAACCAATTTAATAGAAAACGAAGCCCCAGTTCTCCTAATATGATTCAGCCAAGACACGATTAACGATGACATTGCAGATACGTCAATTTTATTTATTTAAAATATCAAATGCAACGCGCAAAAATAAATCGAAAGACTCGTATAAAATAAAACTTGTCATAATACAAATTGAAGGTATCGCTGAATTAATTGATGATACTCGTTCTAATCAAATAACTAATAGTTCATAATTAATTCATCATGCAATAATTCGAATGTACTCGTATAATAAGTCGCCATAGCTAATACAATCGATCAATCATTAGTTGTACAATTCAACGAATTTCCATTTATTTAAATCGATTCTCATGCATTAGAGATAAGACTAATAGGTTAAATCAGTCCCTTTTGCTTTACAATAAATAAAAACTAGTCTCTCAATTATTTTAAATATCCTTACGTCTACAGACTGAAAAGCTTCGATGTTCAAATCACTTTCATATGCTGTGCTCCTGATTTGCGTATAAATGTCTCTCATATTTTCGTCGACTCGCGCATTTCCGGTGAACGGCATGATGTAAAGAAGCGGTGATTTCAGATTTTATTTTGTTATATCTGTCTAGGCCAAAACAAATGGATTCGTTGCAGCGAATTATTATTACCTTTAAAATGTCCCATACACACGGAGAATAATATTAATATAATACTGTCGTAGTAATAAATAATAAATGATAAATAAAGGTTGTTCACATTATACGTTAAAATAAGATCGGCATTGACTAAGCTAAGAGCTTAATTATTATTCAAACTGAAACGCACAAATGTTTTCGACCGAATAATTTATTTCCATACCTTCTTCACATCCTTCCGAACAACTTCTCAGATATACAGCAAAACACGAAGAATACAAACAACTTAAAATTATCAATATTACATTGATATTTTACGTAGAGTCGCGCCGCCGATACGGCGTAAGCCGAGCACAAAGAGCGCCATTATTAAATACAAGAGTTTACTACTCAAGAGCGAAGGAGAAGAAAAAAGTGTTAACAGCTGTCCGGTCGAAAAACGAATGGCGGCGAGCTCGGTGCAACGGCAATAATATCGATGTAATTCAATAAAAGCGCGCCTTACGTACGATAAATCAGAGCCGCGGTGTACACGCACATTTTCCCCGAGCCGTGCGCTGTTTTTCAATAACGAAGGGAAAAACCGAAAACGCCAACGCTCACCAAACCGGGTTCTCTCCGCGTTCCGCCCGCGTCCCGCTCGCTTGCCAATCCCGCCCTTATTCCCCCCCCCCACCCGCCCCCGCCGCACTCGGTCCCATCCTCGGGTAATCTCCTACTCTCTCTCTCTGTCTCTCTCTCTCTCTCTCTCTCTCTCTCTCTTTCTCACTCTCACTCTCTTTCTCGGTGTGAGTCCGGCCAATAAAATAAATCGGCTTTATATTTCAGCCGGTCGATGAACACGCTTCATTAACAGAAACGTTTTGCGCGGCGTCGGCGGCATGAATTACCCACAGCTGCTTGGCCCAGTACCGCGCGCAACACGGGCGCGGAATGCGGTTCGCGTTTCTTTTCTTCAACGTTGCATTAGGGATGCCTGTGTTGGTAATATCAGTGCGCGCTCGGCGTACTGTGCCTTCCTTGCGAGCGGCGCGTGGGTGGATAAGCGCGCACGGAGGATTCCGTGTCGTCCGCTCGCTCGGAAAAGCAGCAGCGATTCCCGAGGCCCCGCTTACCTCGACGTCGCGAATCGTCTCGAGCGAGTCCCTAGGGAGACGCGATGTTCACAGGTGGCTAACAGTGCATTAAAAAGTTCGCTTTTTATTCAATTTGCCGACTTACCAAACCGTAAGATCCGTAAGCGTTGAAATAATGCCATGCAAGCACCTTATTGATATTCGCAAGCGATAAGACGCGTCGATGGCTGCTTAGAACTTTTTACCGGCAAGCAAAATATCCCGAACTCTTTATTCAACATTAATCTCGCAATTATGATTTACATATTTTCTGCAAAGTACCGACGAATAATTCCTGCTAATGATAGATTTTATTATAACAGATATTCCTTTGTTGGTTCATAAATTATATTCAAATATGCGATACTTACGGAGCTCGAAGGGAATTCCTTGGATTACTATCGAGCAATTTGCATTAAATTTTCATTTGTATTATTTTTAATTTAGGCAATTTTACCAATTGCAATTTTTTGTTCGAATCGTAACGGATTGATACCTTAAAACAAACTGTATTTATCTTGTTTCCACGTATGTTGTGGCATTCACTGTTTGATATATATATAGATAAACTTCGATAAGTATTCGTGAAAATTTTGAGCACAGCTACTGAATTGCAATCGACATGGTCCACATAATCGCATATTATCTATTGAATGCAGTAATAAATTATAAAAAGCATATACTTCAATTGCGTACGGCAATATGTTTCGGAAAAGTATCGCCGAAGGAAAAGTCGTAGGTATGATAATTATTTGACTCTTATTATCCGGACTTTCGACATTTCTGTCCAACTACATATCCATCCACAAGTCTATGCCAATAGATCAATGAAAAACTTATTTCTCAGCGATAAACGGTATTTGCGCTTCGATTACTCACGCAATTCGAGACAAATGAAATCTATTGTTGAAATTAAGCATTAAATAAACTCGAATTCATTGGGACGCGTAGAGCATCCGCGAGCCCATGTAAAAAGCGTACAATGTAAGATAATTTGCAGTTAGAGCTCGAATCGCTAGGTGGAAACGTCATTTTTTAACCGCCTCCTAGCAAAATATATCACTTTCCGAACACTAAGTATACCCTTTTCGGAATTTATCATCGTGCATCTAAGATAGAGCTGTCGGCCGCGCGGCTGACGAGCCCAGAAGGCATTTCAGAACGATACGCGCATTCCATTCGCATTTACGAAATCCCTCGGTCTTGAAATTTCCGCAGACGTCGGGATAAGGTACGCGTCACGCGCCACACCTATCGCATCAATCCCTATGTGATTGAACCTCCGGTTAATCAAGTGGGACTCCCGTCGCGCTCCGCACGGAATACCCCAAGTGCAACAGTTCGCGGGCGATGGCGAGTGCCCGGTAGGATAGGTGCGCTGCTCCCGCAGCCGGTTCGCAACGCGGCCTCCTCTCTCGCATATTGTAATTACATGAATTATTATTTCATTTCATGTCGTGAATCCGTTCCGCCAGCCCCACCCCCTCCCAACCACCGCCGCTCTTCTTCCAGGCATGTACGCGCGAGCACATGCAACGAAGCGGACGAGGAGCAGAGTGAGCGAGCACATCGAGTAACAGAATAAGATAGATAGACACAGACACAGAGAGAGAGAGAGAGAGAGAGAGAGGGAGAGAGAGAGAGAGAGAGACGGACGAATGCCTATCCTCTATTTTCCCTGCACTTGCACGTGTGTATCGTACGTGAATAAGGATAAGGATACTCGTTCGCTACTCGAGGGTATTGTCTGCTCTCGTGTGCGCGGGCATTTTAGAGTAATTGAAAATAAGATAACAAAACGCTTCTACGGTAGGATTTATGGCTCGATCGGGATGGGATCTCGAGGTTCTTCCAGTCCCTCTTACAGCCGCCAGCAGCAGCAGCAGCAGCAGCAGCAGCAACAGCACACCGCAGCCGCAGCAGCAGTATCAGGGACTTTTTGAACTTTCTCGGGCAATTCGAAGGATGCTTCTAGGTCGCATTACGAACATTCTCGTACGAATTGTATCTGCGGCAATGATCTCGGCGTGGCCAACGTGCGGATAAAACGCATTAATCATCGCTCCGCTGAATAATTACGCGCGAGAGGTTTATTACTGTTTAATGAAGCGCGCGCTGAGCTACCATAAAATTTATATTTCAATAGTTATCGGGGATAATAATGCGGCCCTTCATAACCGACGAATAATTAATCGCTCAACGCCTTATCTGTCCGAAATGCTTTCGTTATAATGAAGCTTCGATAGTGCGCGTAAACAATTCACGCAGGATTAACCGCCGCGGACAGAATTTATGCGCGAATTACTCGAGGAATGCCTTGGGCGCGTCAAGTAATTTTCTCCGACCAAATAGCCCAGGACAAATCAAGCGGAAAGTTGTCTCGGTAGGGGACACGCGCGCCTCTACGCCCGGCGCTCGAATTCCACACTTGGCGAAGATGCCACGTGTCCCCTCCCACTATCAGCGCCTGTCTATCTCCTCTCGGACCTAATCTACAGACAGCCACGCCCCCGTCTCGCACATCGCCAGCCACGCGCTTTCGGAATAGCTAAATTACGCAGGTGTACGCCCGAGGATGTGCCCCGGGGCCCTTTCTCAGGACTCATGCGAGCTCGAGCTCCTACGTTAAAGGACTCCCACTCGATGCGTCTTTCGCTTTTCCACCCTCGTCTCACCTTCTATTCGCTCCAATCTCCTCGTCGATGGAATTAAGTGACAACTCGCGATGCGAGACTTTTCTTGCGCCTCGGCTTTAACTCGCGCGTCCGATCGCCAAGAATTATTCGGCAATAAAGCCCCGCTAGCGCACAATAAATTCAAGCTTTTGCTTGTTAGCCTCGTGCACGCTCGCTCGACCCTACCTCGGAATTCTCGAGAGATTTATCAACTAACCCGCGCGTCTCGTTAATAAATGAAGGGTTCAAGCTCTTTTTACCCCACCAAAGCCGGATATTCCTACTTAACTATACCTGCTTCATTGGCTTTAAAAATGAAATGTTTTCACGCAAATAATGCAATGTCAGCGGTTGCTAATGCTTTGTGCATTAAATGGACGGGGATAGTACTCTAATGATGCACGCCGATACACCTTACGCGAACTCGAGGCACGAACAATTACATTACTCGTACTCTCAGGGGAAAGTCACGGAGCTGCGTTCAATGCTTTCGCTTGCAATCGTCGAGCGCTACGAGTGAGAATCTCTTAGAGCATGGGCTCACGTACGCGATGTCATTAGAATCCATAGAGAAGACCCCACCACCACCACCACTACCACCACCTTCTAATGGAGCGTAATAAATGGTGAGCTTGAATTCGTGGGTACTGAAAATTCAAGTGGCTAAGGGGAGGGGACGCACAAGAGCTACGTACAATAGCCAAGGCAGTGGAATTGAGACGCGATAAATCTTTTGCGCTGGAGAAAAGCGCGCGGGAGAATATTGCTAATGGCCCCACGGATGGATGACTGCAATTTTGCTCTAATTTGATGTTAAAACAGTAACTAGAATGGAGCACAACTTTAATGGACAAGCGCTCTACCAATTGCGCTTTGATATGTATGTATCAACGTAATGCGCCGGGGCGAATGGCCCTGACGATTTTCATTGTTGAAAAATGCTTTTGTCGCAAATTTTTATTCAAATTCCCGTTATATCTGGCGTCTTGTTTATGCCGTATTGTGGATAATGGACTCGGCGCAAGGGATATGATGCAATAATGAAAGGCAATTTTATATTGGATACTAATTTTGTAATCAAAATATGTTATTAGATTTTCTTCATTCGTTTTCAAACGAAAGCGGTTAAACAGTGCGCATCAACTCAAACAGATCTTCGAATATTTCTCAAGGGCATTATTAATCTCGATAGAGGAAACGAGAAATATTTCATATTACGGGTGATATTAGTTTTATAAACCATTCAATAATCTCGGGGTCGTTAACCTAGAAAGCTACAATATGAAATTTTGACAATGACGTACAAAAGAAAAAAAGAAAAAAAAAACCTTATGATCTAAAGCAAAAGCTGCTAATGACTTTCTAAAATTTAAATTCAAATAATAAAAATAGAATTTCATTCACTAAGTTTTCTAAAGATTATAATTCATCTGGGAGATTAAAAATGAATGAGAGCGTTTTGGACTCTCCAAGGCTCCTGCATAATACCTCTTAAATGACAGATCCTCTTTAAATTATTACAGACCGAATGGTGGTATATAGTTGTATATTTTCACATTTGTATTTCAGATATTATAGGAGCTACTTGACATTTTACATTCTTATTTGACCTCCTTATATGCAAAATAAATTATGTCTTTGTTGGGCATGGTAAGGGGCTAACTAAGTTGATTTCTAAATATTAAAAAACCTATATTCTCAATAATCCTTAAATCGGGCCTTCGAGAGTTACCTAGATATTGTGTTTGATTTTATATAATATTGCAAAATTTTTAAAAATTTTATGTAATATAATATTTCTTGTGTAAATAAATAATAACGCATGTAGAGAATAATGAAAGTAAGGCAAAATTATTCTCAGGTTATTACATTATGTCTCGATACAGAATTGAATTCAAAGGATTTATAATGCAAACTATTGTATAATAATAATAATATCCATTACTCACTATAAAACTCTATTGTTATCTATTATATTCTATAATTAACAATACATACAAAATGAGGATTTAACATAATATGTCATTCGGACAAACAAACCGTATGATTACGAAATATATTATTTTGTACGAATAATCATAATGACACTTATACAGAAATTTTGAATTATTTGACTCATCTAAGTAAATAAATAGTAGTTTTATTATATGATTACGTTTTAACTACATAATCTAGCAGTTAAAACTGCATTTTTTATCTTTATTAATATAAGTTTAATTAGTTAAATGAAAGAAATCAAACATAATATTAGAAATCGCACCGATTTTATGTGTAATAGTAGACAATGACATGAAAAATCCGTTTTATAATCTATAGTAACGTCAAATTACCTCATTAATTTAAACTATTTAATTTAAAAACATATAATCGTTAACTTGAAAATCACAATGCAAATTTTAACAGCTACAAATGCATAATATAAAATTCGACAGTTATAAGAATTTATCAACTACATTATGCGATAACAATGGAAAGGAAGGATGAAGAGGTAAAGGCGATAAGAACCTATCGAGCGCAATTTGTCTGTCATCCTTGCAAACGAAGCTGCAGTATGTGGAAAATGCGTGCCAGTGACGTGGTCGTGATATTAATCTCCTTGGCGAAAAGGCAAAAAAAAAAAAAGAAAAAGCGGAGCGACCTGTCGGACGATAATTATCGAAATAGTGTTTCAAATTTCCTTGCTGGTGTGTTAATGTTATCAGTGAACGTGGATCGCGAGCCTTACGTCACGTAACGATAACAGCCACGACTGTCTGATAAATAATTGTTTTTCGTTCTTTTACCATAGCGTCTTCGCATTATCTCGCGCATGGCACATATATAAGCTGAAAATCGTGAATTAAATGGTCATGTGGAGGATTGTGCGAAATTCTCTGCATCCTGCCCTAATTCGATAAGGGAAAATTTATGCTTTGGCTTTTCTCTTTAAGCCGATTTTATCCTTTTCTGCACTATTTGCATTCGCTGAATTTCGTTAAACTGTTAAATATACTTTATGTCGGCTCTTCGAGACTTTCCTTTTTCACTCGTACGCAACAAGGCATGTGTGCGTAATCCAAACTGGCTTTTGTATAAAAATATTATACACGAATGAAGATTGGAAAATTCTACACTTTCAGCGCACATTTTATACGCACATTTTGCATAATCTATATAAAATTTAAATTCAGTCTTGTAACGATGTACTTTAATCTTTTCTGTTTATTATAGGCACAATATTATTCTATAGATTATTGATTTTCTACATCGTATTTATATCTATTGAATTAGTTTCAGATATTCCAGCATATCAATCATCTTTCTTAACGATTATGCAAATCTGATTTTAAAATGGCCTTCAAATTATAAGCCATCGATTGAAAAAAAAAAAAAAAAAAAAAACTATAATTCCTCAAACAGAAGTATGCGATTTTCAGATGGGTGTAATCGGTAATTGGTACAGAAATTGTGAACATAGACTCATGCCTTTTTATAACGTGAAAATCCCTCCAAGGATGTACGTACATAATTAGTCATATGAGTTTTCTACACCTCGCATTCAATTGACCATTCAAACTCAAAATGTGCAACGAGCTTTATAACTCATGTAATATATACGCATTAATAAACGTACAAACTAATAAGAGCAATCTCTTATCTTTATTTCCCTATATTTATTCTCTTTCTTTATTTGCTAACCATAAGAACAGTTGCTTCATTTATTATTGATCAACAGGATCTTCGTGGCTCGATAAATATGTGTTTTGCTTTAATTACTTATTTATACGGCACGTACTTGTAAAAAGACTGGAACAAATAAAAAAAACAAACAAAAAACAACAAAAAAAATACAAAATAATATATAACCGCCACAGGTAACAAGTTGGTTTGGTTATTGAAATTTTATAAATTATTATTCCACGGTATTAGTGCGTGTATCATGTGCGCCCATATCATGTATTCGTACGCCGCGCATTTACGCCCATAGATTACAAAATAGCGTAAACAATTGAAATTTGAAGGAATCGATGAAAATTAAAAAAAAAAAAAAAAAAAAAAAAAAAAAAAAAAAAAAAAAAAATTGACAAAAAAAGAAACAACGATACTTTGGAAAGCGTAATTTTCATCGCGAGTAATAAGTTCATCCAACTGTTGTCGGATATTTCGCGTTTAAAGTTACACTACGCGCTCATGTCATACGAGGCGTAATGACATTACTTTCTAGAGATTTAGCGGTGAAATCTCGCGCTCCAGCCGTTCACCTTCGAGTATCTAAAGTGGAACTTCGGTATGCGCGGGTATTATGTGTCTTGGCATCGTGGAAACGGGATATCCTCCGACCTGACTTGGAAAACAATCGATACGAGATCGCGAGCAGCGCCCAAGTAGCCCAGAAACAGAGGCGCGAGACTTTTCGCGCATGTGCGTAACCCAATACACACGGGGGCTGCGTGGATGATCCGGAGGCAGCATCTTCGCGTAGCTAACAGACAACTATTCCCACGCCATTGTATTTAACATTGGGTCAAGTGGGGACCATTTTTTCTCTTCTTCTTCGTTTTCCCTTTTTTCTCGTTTTTTTCTTTTTTTTTCCTCGTCTTTTTTTCTTTCTTTGAGGCGGCCAGTGATTCACGGAGAGCAGGCCAAAATTATTAGCCGATTTTTAAAGGCCAACGCTTCGATATTGGTACGAGCCACCTGGAGTAATTTATGATTTTGGCCCGAATGATGAGTTCAGATTACACGGTTGTTTTATGGTATTGTCCATTACGAGATTCACGTATTAAAAGCGCCCACGTTCGATAATAAATATGAGGCATGGTTATATACAATATGGACGTATCCTTGCCATTGTTTAGCTCGGTAAAGATCGCAGGTGAATGCTTTACTTTGACGTTATGCAGTGACATAATTGGAATGCTACTTTAACACATTACCGTGGTAAGTTATTTTTCCCAAGTTCACGCAGAGCAATCATTAGTTGTTGCAATGAATATTTATTCGAGCAATAATAGTAAAATCTTCGACTAATATGTTTAATCGAATGGACGCTATAAATTCTTGTTTTGGTACAATCCGCACAACTGTTTTATGATTCTGTAGGCGCAGGAGATTTTACGAGCTCTTCTAAATAAGGAAATTGTCGACAAGTTTTCAGATTAATAACAGCTCGATAAATACCTTATTTCTATCTTTTTCATTTCTGCTTCATTTTTTTCCATTCTTCTTTTCTTCTTTTCTTTTATTTTCCTTCTTTTTTTTTTTTGTTTTTTGCTTTTTGTTTTGTTTTTGTTTTGTTTTTTTTTTTTGCTAAAAATATAGATGCCATTTTGCCTTTTCTATTCTTTGCCTTTTCGGGCGTTGGAAAAATTCGATTCCCCTAAGAAGAAAGCAATCGTGCCTCATGATAACGAGTCTGATAATATACATTGAAAATCGATTCTCATGGAGCAGACGATCGTAGATTCTCTGGGCGCAGCCCGTTATCATGAAAGCCCGGCTTTTCTTCCTCGTCTTGGAGGTGTAGCCTTGATACGAAAAGGCGAAACAAGGAAATCCCCGCAAACCCGCTAGAAGAGAAGTCATTCTGGTTTGTCTCCGTGATTATCTCGACCGTCGCCGCTCGACTTCATAAACAACAATATTTGCAATAAAATCGGGATTTTATGCTGACCGGTTGAAAATGAGCGCCTGCGCTTGAATATTATTAAACTCGCTTATCGGGCCGAGGGCACATTGCGTATTTATGCCTTTGTTTATACCAGGTACCGCCATAATAAGCAATTAACAGAAGGGAATTTTTAGAATACCCAATGGACAGCGTAATGGAATTTTTTCTCCCTCGGTGCTTAGGCGTCAGAAAAGCTCGGGAGAGATGCGAATCTGGCCTAGACTAACGCCCCCGTCTAGCGCTCGTAAGGATAAAGCGTCATTTTACGAATTTTTTCGAGCATTCTTTATTTGTACTCTCTTTGAAATTATCAAGCTAGCGATTCTTGGATTTAACTTCTAAATCAACACTGCATAAAGCTTCTAGAGTATTAGGCGTACAATTATCAAACTCTTTGTATTTATAGAACTGAGGCAGGCTACGCTCATAAGGCAATTCCCCCGCGTACTCTCGTTTGCTTTAAAGTTGGTTTTTATAAATAAATTGAAGGTTACGACATTATGTTCATTATGTTCTATTGTTGAAATTCGTCGGTATTCAAATATAAAGTAAGTTCTATGAAAATCAAACAACTGGAATTCCTTGTGGCTGATAGCTTTTTATACATGATTCTTTGTACAAAGAAAACTGGTTTGTATTATATATGCTACCTCGGGCGTTAAGGAGATAATGAGGTTAATGGCTGCTTTTATACAAGGAGTAAACGACGAACCTTTTTATAATCGCTTCTATTATAAGAGTGAGTATTTTTCAATTGAATAACAACCTTAATAATTTTTCATTTCTTTACAATGAATATATTTTTAATATTTAACTATTTTAAAAATTTGTCATCCATAATCAGCGCAATTTTTAATTGATCTCGGAAAATTTATTCTGCAATTGAAATAAATTAGGTCTCCTAGTATTCGAAGACTTTATTTAATTGAAAGTATTAGAAATGAACGTAAATGCTTTATAGATATTATTATAATTAAAAGTAGTCAAGCTAAAAGCATTGCGCTGATCAGATCTTTCATCTACCTTTTCAGTTTCTTCATTATATATATATATATATATATATATATATATATATATATATATATATATATACTGGGAAAAAAAGACAAAAAAAATTATATTTATTCGAGGTACATTATTAACATAAACCACGAAACGGAAAAATGATAAATCCAACTAAAGGCAATGTTTTTGCTTATCACGCCTTACTTTTTATATAAAGGCAGCTCGCGTATTAAAAGAGATTTTTTTTCCAAAGCTAATGATACACGGTCGTGATTAAGAATTTATTCCGCTCAATAGAGAATAAAGTGTAATTCATAAAAATAACTTTACTAGTGCGATGCTCGTACATGTAGCAGCAATACTTTAAAATTTAATCCAAACAGACGAACAGGGAGCAGCAATTATAAGTATCCTGAGTAAAGTTAAAAATTACCTGGCAACACCACAGTAAACCACCACCACTACCACCAGTACCACCACCACCACCTCCAACAACAACAACAACAACAACACCAACAACGACGACGACGACGACGACGACGACGACGACGAGGACGTATACCAATAGCAGCAACAACACAAGAAGCCAATGAACGATTGAGGCACCAACAACTACACAACGCGCACAATTTGTTCCAAGACACTTTTACTGCGATACAGTTATAAATAACGCTTAGACGTCAACTAAAAAGTATACACCTAAAAGGCAGGTATATTATACACATGCACAGGAGTGAAAAAAATTGGTCTGAAAGAAAGCTTTTCCTTTTTTCACTCTCTTACCCGCGTCTGTTTCTCTCTCGGCAAATAAGGCTATAAAATCATCATCGTAAATCTTGCAGTAGTAAAGGCTCATCGCATTCGCAAAGTATAGAGCCAAGGAGGAGAGAGATAGATAGATAGTGATAAAGAGAGAGAGAGAGAGAGAGAGAGAGAGAAAGAGAGAGAGCGAATAAGACTACGAGAGGAGAGGGGAGCACGACGATGGCGCACGCTTCGTTTCTTTGGACGACGAAGTCACTTCTCTCTCTCTCTCTCTCTCTCTCTATATATATATATATATATGTGTGTGTGTGTGTGTGTGTGTGTGTTTCTTTCTTTCTCTTTCTCAAACGAGATTTCGTGGAAAGAGTCCGCGTGTAGCGTAATGTAAATGCCAGATATCGGTAAAGCGAAAGTGTAAACGCTTGCGAGCTTAATACCGTGTTCCGATGTTCCCTCTATAGCCGAGCATTAATTTATCGCTGCAGTAGAATAAAATTTTATGTTATTGAATGGGATAGTCATTTTGCTCCTTCGCATTAAACTACATGCTTTATTTCTTAATTGTTTAATAAACAAATGGAATTCGCTGATAATACGTGTTTAAGATAGATTAAGGTTGATAATGTTTTATAATAGAATTATATTTAATACGATTCATGCATTGGCAATTCTATGATAAATATATAATAATACAAACGAATTTTAATAAAGTTGAATATTCATGATAAAGCGTGTCGGAAGTATTTTAAGCGCAAGATCAACTGTCATCAAGTTAACGTTAATATCAAATACTTAAAACTATATTAAAGCCTTCAATTATATTTATTCTTTATATTACAGATGTTAAATTCTCAATGTCACTTTTAGTCTTGCGATATTGTTTATATTGCTTCGCTGGATTTGAAAAATATTCATAGTCAGAATTAAATTTTCTACATCGTGCATTATTTACATGGATTATGCAAATTTGACTAGCGAAATTCATACAAAAACAAAATTTCAGCTCACACTACTTTCAAAGCCATATTTCTTAACATTTTTTAATCTTGTTTTCATTTATAAAACTCACTGCTATTTAAATTTACAAATTCTATTATATAATAATGCTTTATGAAGAAATACCTATTATTATGTGCGCATGATTTTTATAAATTTTTAATATTCCAAATGAAAGTCAATGATGAAATTGACTTTATTATTAAAAGATTTCTATCCAATAAATTGATGGAATTGTTACGATGGAAAATATTTATTTTTTATTTGAAGCAGCCATTCTTGTGCAGAAGTACTGTGTCAGACAGTCGAAACTTTCTTCGATTTCATATGTCAGATTTGCCAATAAATGATTTATAAAATTACAATGGGGAACTTTTCGTATTCACGCTTACATTAATAACACGAATGTTTACTTAAAAAAAAAAGGATCTTATAATCGTTCGATGTAAGAGTAATCCTTAATCGTATTAACGATCAAATACAATTAAAAGTAATTGCCATTTATCTGGAAAATGCCAAAAAACCAAAGCCGAAATATTGCAAAATATTTTGATCTACAATCCAAAAGCTTCGACAAGCGTTTTGACAATCCAATTAATCATTCGGCGGAATCCAGAGGCTCCCCGAGTCCCGTCTCGTCACGAGCGTCCTCTCATCCTGAAGGTAAACTCATAAAGCTCGCGTCCGAACAATCCACGGGACAAACGAGTGACAATATAAGTAAAAGCGAGAGACGCGACACGTCTCCCACCACAGCTCTAGCGGACGTATAATTTATATTCGTGACTCGTCAGCGCGCGCTCATATGGGCATGGATTTTATGTGGCTTTCGGGAAACGACTTCGACAACATGTCGTTTATTCCATCCGGGCGCTGATGCGGTATCCTGCGGTTCCCCTTTTCCCGATACCCTGCGCACACGTATACCTGCACCACGTGCGCGAATCTCGTCAATTGCGCATGTGACGCGCGTCTCCACTTTTTCTTCATTTATAGTGTCACTTACCGTCCGAGGATTAATGGATTAATGACGCGCGCACAAGTTTTTTTCTGAAATAATTCCTCTTACAGATTGCGCATTGTGCGGGTGATGTGTAAATACTGTGTAATCCAGTTTGGCGGATGGTAAACGTCGACTATTTTCATAACATCGAAGTTTTATTCAAATTAGAACTAAACATTCTGATTAATCATTGATAAATCATCTGTTTTCCATGAGTCCGACTCAATTAATTTCATGTTTTCCATCGAACGCTATGTGCACACACACATGCATTTAAAAAAAAAAAAAAAAAAAAAAAAAAAAAAAAAAAAAAAAAAAAATATATAAAAATTTTAAAAAAAAAAAAAAAAAAAAAAAAAAAAATTTGAAAGAAAAATAATTTCGTCCAAGAAATTAAAATAATAAGCGCAAAGTCTGCGCTTGTATGCCATGGAAATGGGCTTCTTAAAATAAATAATGTTTCAGCGTTTTATAGAAAAAAATTTTTTTTCCAGAATGACGAGAGGTACTTATGTTTGAATATAATTCTACACTTATGTAAAAGAGAGATAAAGAGAGAGAGAGAGAGAGAGAGAGAGAGAGAGCTTAAGATTTCCTAAAAAGAAATGCTGCGTGATATAAATACTTGAAAATAAAAGCGAAAATAATATATATACGTATATATATATATTAAGTTTAATTTAACATTTAAATAAATATTGGTACAAACATTTTTTCTATTTCTATATAACTTTCATTCCTTCAAGTGCTTTTATATCGTAATACGATGATGTCGTGAACTATCAAAAGATTTTATCTCCTTATTTATAAATCCAGAAATCAAATTTCAAACGTTAATATAACACTCTTCGTCTATCAATTGTTCTTCATTACTAAAAATAAGATTGATAATGGAAGAGGCGCAAGCACGTTCACTTATCGCTAAGAATTACAAAGCGAGCTATTTCTTCGTGTCGGTGATGCAGAAATAATACTCCTTCACGTTGGCCAATAAAAAAAATTGAATGGTACAGAATGTAAAGAGCCTAATAGCCGAGACGCTCGAAATCAGTGTAATAAGTAGACCTTTAATATTTGTAAGCATCTTTCAGAGCTGACCGAAGTGTATTCTGTCGGCGATACCTAGACAGTTGAAAATGTGCATTCAGCGGCAGGGCGCGATACGGAATACCACACGTGTCGACGACCGGTGATGAGATATAAAAATATGAAAACTTTTCATTCCCTATTGTTCGTGCGGACGATGCTTTCCCGAATTGACAAACTGCTTAATAATGAAGAAGCGGCATCGTCGAGATCTGGCGTTGCCCTCGGCTTGTGATGTTAGCCGGTGTGGCGTAGGATGATGACGCACGGATTTTCGATGCTTTATCGTTGCTTCGGAGTTCGTGCGATCGCCTTTTCGATGTCACGAGCCTTTTATTTATTTCCTTGTTTAATTACGCAATGAATGCGCACCGGGGAATTATTATTGTGGCGGAGTAGAATGAAAAAAAAAGGAAAGGAAGAAAAAAGAATCGGTGTATATATCGAATCGTTGTGACGGAGCATTTATACGTTTGTGCTGAGGAATAAATTCCGACTCCGCGTTGTATTATGTACTCTGTATATTTTATTGTTCCTCCGAGCAAGTAATCCATGGGATCGAATGAAGACTTTTTTCAGATGAGAATACGGAGAAAAACACTTTTGTGTATCGCGTGCTTTAAGTGCTTTTTAAGACGCTTACGCTCAAAGATGAATCGTCGTTAGTCATAACCTTGTAAAAACTATTGCACATGCTTGAGTTAATTTTTTCTTTTCTTCATTTTGATTTTCCTATTTATTATTCATAATTATTTGCGTTTGTGTACAAATAGATAAGTTTCCATCGATTCATTAATGATATAAATAACTTCCATTGCTATTTCAAAATTGAACCTTCAACACATTCACGCTGTAATTAATGCACATTAATTTTTTATAATCAACCGTTGTACAATTGCCTCTCTCTCTCTCTCTCTCTCTCTCTCTCTCTCTCTCTCTCTCTCTGCATATATATATATATATATAAACACATACATAATTACTAGGTAAGAGTATATACTTCATCAATATAAGATTCATTGGATATGTGCCCTTTAAGTGACCTGAGATATTTGAAGAAGTGTATAATCATGATTGGATATTCTTACTTTAATTTAACATACTAAACTTTTTAAAAGATTTAAAAGATTTCATAATACGCTTTGATTCATTGTAATCAGGTGAGAAGAATATAAAGCGAGAATAAAATTGTTTTAAAAGGAATTTGTAATTTTATCTTATAGGAGCCGGGAAAAAGATCTAGTAATTGACGATGAACACTTCAAAGTATAAACAAACTAATGATACAGATTAAATGTTAATAAGCTTTCACGACTTTGTTAAAATTCTTACATCATCATTGCTAGAATTTATTCAAATTTGAATACAAATGAAATCTTGGACAATAATGAATGATACGGAATGATAAGAATAATATTTGTCGCGTGTATATCCTATAGGAGCGAATTTCATAGAGATACGAAGAGAAGGAAAAGAAGCCTAAACGATGTTTGCACGCTTATTACTGAAATTGTCGAATTGTGCGGCACAATGGGATAGAAAAGCTTGAGAATGAACCTTTGTTCTCATGTTGATACTCAGTACGATGGAAAATAATATTAACTGTTGGCGTGTGACATTAGTAAGGATACACAGATGCATACGTCCGTACCATAAATGCGTATTTAGAGACGCGCTCGCCCGATACCTCGGAGCTGCGTTGCAAGCGTATCGTATCAGCTGTCGGCCATAGTTATGCAACAACGGCTCGGCTTTCCCCACCGTCTTCTGATTATCCGTGATTTTCTCAACAACAACGAGTTACGAGTGGTAGTCTCGCGATACCGGGATTCTAAAAAATCACAGAAGAATTCAGATGAGTCGCGATTGGGTGGCGAATCGTGGGTGTGACAGAACAATATATAAAATTTTTGCGTCCTCTTTTAGGCGTGTAAAACTTTACTATTAGAGCGTAAAATGCTAATGACGTATTCTTCGTATATGTAACATGTAGGTTTTACGATTCTTGTTTATATCGTTCGCATTCTGTAATGTAAGATTATTCGTTTAATAGGTTACAGGTGAGTTGTTTGTAAATTTTTTTTATTACATTCTTACACGATAAAATATTCTTTGGTTTATCTTTATTAATTAATTTGTTAGAAGATTGAAAAAGTTGAGACACTATATTGAGCGCGATTGTAATTTAATTGGAAATTTCATTAATATGGCGAAATTTATATTCAAATTGCGCGAAAATATTAATCTCCCGCGGCTTACGAATCTCTGATTTTAAAACGATCGGTTGCACAAAAAAAAAAAAAAAAAAAAAAAGAAGAACAAAATCCTGATTGTAATTCGGTGTATTCTGATAAATGAGGTAAACTCCACGATTGTCTTGTTTGAAACTTCATCATTGGCTCTAATGAGAAATATAAAACTCAACAGTCGAACAATATAATCCCAGGTAATGAATGCGAAGGGAAGCCTTGAAATAATCGTTTTTATTTCAACAAATGACTTTGGATTTCAGATTTTTAAGGGTTTCCTACTTTAAAATCTGTTGGCCTGTATAGGCGTCCACGTATACCAGCGCCTACTTTGTACAGTTCGAAATATCGTAAACTTTACGATGCTGCAGGTCTTACTGGTATTCACGTTTGGGTCGTAAACGAGACTCTCCATTTTGCTATTGTACCCTACTAAGACAAAAGCGTCGCAAACATTTCAGGATTCCCTCGACAACGACGAGCCTCGTTTCAAATGAAACGGGAAATAGGTAAAGGTCGAGGATCTCCTATAAAGGGACGTTTACCTGATCCTTTTTTACCGTTAGATTTTATTGTAACTGCACTCGTGATTCGACGAACTTTGGCGTAAAGGCTCTCATCATTCGGCTGTTCTGTATTTTCGAAATACCGTTTAATACGAGTCGATTGTGCTTCGATGTAAGAAACGAAAGCTCGAAAGAGCATTGTCAATTTTATCATATTTACATAATAATGATCGATGATTTGAGGCACTAATTGTTGAGAGAAGCCAGTAACTTTAACGCTATAACAACAAAATGATTAGAAAATAAACTAAAACACGAGACCGTATGCGTTGTGCAACTATCCAATAATAAATTTCGCTCATAGAGAAAAAGAACAACAACACAAAACAAAATGAAAAAAAAAAGATAAAGCATTGTGTATGTAGGCCTCATTACCCGCCTCCGATCGGAGGGAGATAGACGACGAGTGTCGGGTGCCGAAAGTTTCGCCGGCTGCGCTTATTCGACACTCCTTGTGTTTGTGTTAGTGTCGGCGCGCGCGAGCCCGTGTGTTTTATGTGGGGAGCCGTAAGGTGTAGTACGACGTCTTGGCAACGTACGTGTATATTATGCGACCGCTTGTAAGCGAGAAAGATAGAGACACAAGAGGACAGCTACAACATACAACAGCGGCGGCAGCGGCAGCGTCAACGACCTTTTATTCGACGTCGCCAATACATGCACGCACTCCTTATCACTACGAGCCTCGTTATTTTCCTCGCGAATCTCCATCCGCTAGTTTCGCTATCTTTTGTCGGTTTTCTTGCCATTCACGTCCTGCTCCGCCCTAAGAAATTTCCAGCTTTCCTCCAGCGCATTCATGGATACCCGGCATTCGAGATACTCTTGTCGAGTCTTTATGAGCGAAAGAGACAAGAAAAAGAAGAAAAAAAATGAAGAAAAATAACAATAACAACAACAACAACAACAACAACAACAACAACAACAACAACAACAACAACAACAACAACAACAACAACAACAACAACAACAACAACAACATTAGCGATATAGTACGATCAAAGGGCAATTCAACTTTTTTGACAAAATTCCTGTCCTCAGTTCGACTCTCACTGGTAATCGGCAATTTCACTTTTCACAATTTCGCAAGCGCCACAACAGCGTTCATCCGTCGAATCATAAGATGATATTCCTTTATTGTTTAATTCTCAAATAGTATTTTCAATGTCTTTGGAAATCGATAGTAAATACAATAAGAGATACCGAGAAATTTGTTTTTATAAGACGATTATCCTCCGTATCATTGTTAACTAGCTATTGGAGTCTCTTTCTCCTTCGAGTTTGGCGGTTACTTTGATCTTTGCGAGATCTTTTCAGTCCATGCATTCCGCGCACATTGACGTATAATGTGCGCAGTTGTCATCTCACGAATGAGAAAACAATACTTTATTCAGGAACCAAGAGCTTACAAATATGTTCCTGCGAATCATGTATAACCATGCTCTTTTCGGTACTGTACTTTTTAAATTGTTTGGAATTATTCCATTGTAACGTTACTCTATACATTATGCATATCGCTGTCTTAAAATTGAGTTGAATATGCAAGTAACCGAATGGCAAAAAAATGTAAAAGAATTCATAATTTCAATTTACAAGTAGATAGTATAACGTTGATGTACGCGTTGCATATTATAAGTTTATTATCGTTGCCATTTGGATGGGGAGGGGGAGGGAAGGATTTGAAGAAATATATAGATATTAACATTATTAATTATATTGGCATGAAGTAAAACAAAAGTGGAAAATCTAAACTATAAAAGGAAATTCTCTTTTTTAAAATACAATTTTCTAAATATATCGTTGCCATATTTATACGAAATAACCAAAAATATAAAATTATGCTCTATATGGCTATTACTATTTAACAAAATTCCTCGTGACAAAATCCCATAGGGATAATTAAGTTATTTCAATGTTTATCTAAATTATTTCACAATGTACAGCCGTTCGATCGTTAGAAGCGTATAATCGAATTATTTGGATAACAAAGATTATGTTATTAATTTTTAACGCTTTCATAAAATCTATAGTTTTAGCTATTTTATCTTCGGTTAAAGTACTCGATATGTTCTTTTAAGAGATTACGGATAATAACATAAGAGATTATCATTTAATTCATTAGTAGAATATCAAATAATCGATTACGAGAACAAAGTTTAGAATAACGAATCTGAAAATGAATGAATGAAAATTTCTAAAAACCTTAAAAATATGAAATTGCACTTGAAAGTTATGAAATACTATTAATTTTTGAATTATGAAACTTATTATGATATTCCATTGTAAAAGAGAAATTACTTAAAATAATATTAATAATAAGTGCAATCATTAAACAGTTTTTAAAATAGTCAATGTAAGTACTGTATGCATTGGTTAATAGCATTAATTTTAGCAAAGAGGAACGTCGGTTTGATAATTTCCTATCAAGTATTAATGATTAATTTTATCTTGAAAATCCACATTTATTAATAAATCTCTCCATACTTGTCCTTCGATATTAAGCACTCTTTTTCTCTTTTCTTTTCTTTCTTTCCTTCTTTTTCTTTAGACTCATTGAATGCCTGCTGTTTTCATCAGGTGCAATACTGTTACTGTGCGAGAATTGGAGGTTCTATCGACGATGAGAAAGAGAGCACGAGAGCAAGAGAGTGCGATGAAGAGCGGGGAGGGGGAGGCAACAAAACGCGTCGACGACGTCGGATCGATTGAAGGAGGAAATAAAAGGCCGAGCGTATGTGTGTACCGTTAATTTACGGCTTTGATTCCTCTCGTATAATACGCCGGTGGCGACGATGTGTCCTGCCTGTCAAGCACCCTGTTGCGAAAGGGGCGAGAGGAAGGCTGACTATTTGTGTGTGTGCGTGTGCGCGCGCGCGCGCGTGGCGCGAGGGGCGGGGGAGGGGTGGGGTAACTTCGACATACGCACGCGCGATTAAAACATTATAAGGGACGACTTCTTTAAGTCAGGAAGCGTTCAGTCTAAGTTTCGTGAGTGTTCGGATTTAGGGATTTTATGTTACGTGAGTTGCGAGTGTTTTTATAAATAAAATAATCTACGATTACATTTATCGCTTAATGTCTCATTTGCATTTTTTTGTCGCACGAATGAACGCTTTTACTGACGTATTTATTCTTAAAAGACGTAGCGTGAAGTAGCCTCGCCACAAACAGAGGCGTACTCGCGTTTAGTTAGACCTGCAGGAGGTCGATATTTCGTAAGTCTCGTTTGGATAAAAAGTAATGTCCACATTAGCGTTTATTTATCCTCGGAATTATCTTCGAAATTTTGCGCATTCATCAAGAGCAGCGAACGAAGGCAAATGCAATAATAGGCTTCAAAGTCGAGCCTTATATCATTCCAGTTCTGATAAATTTTCTCTTGGCATTTGTTTCAACTCATGACTTTTAATGCTGGAGGATAACGAAGCATTGCGAGCCCGAGGTTAGACAGTTTACCAAAGCCTCGCGCTCTGATTACCAATTAATCGCCTCGTATTGGCAATCACGGCCTACAGTCTCCTCGGCTCAAAGTTCGCAAATTGCAAAAATTTACGGACCCACGGAGGCAGACTGTAAGTTGAAGTGAGTCGGCATGGGAGATAAACAGACGGCTGTGTGAAATTGAGCCGTTAATGCCAACAATATCGTAGGTAGACAATTGGAGAGGCAGCGCCGGCGCTGGACACTGACCCTCTTTAAAGCTGCACTAGCTCGTACCTTCCCCCTCCAGGGCGTCTTGGCGCACGCCGCAGTTCCAAGTTAGAGGGTTGTGGCAATATTTTGACAGGAGGGTGCATCGGCTGCTGCACTGACCGTGGGCCTTCTTTTGAAAGTTGGTCGAACGACGGCGGGGGCGAGAGAAGGGCGGGTGAGCAAGTGTGGCGGTGATGGGGGGGGGGGGGACCAACCGAGCATTGACCTTAGTCAATTAACATTGGAGAAGAGGAGTTTGATAGGGGCTGTTTCCTTTTTTTTTTTACGGTGGAAAGGCGCGTGCGAGAGACGTGTGAAAATTCTATTTCACAGTGGTTGGGCCTAGATAATGAGGAGAGTGGTGAAAAAGCGCAGACGGCACGTTACATTGTCTGTTTGTTCCTTTGCCCTCTCTTTGGTTCGATTGCGGAAAAATGGAACCAAGGGAAGAGACGTACGGATTTATTACCTTCGCCTGATATCGCACTGCGTGCGAAAGTTTTTTTATTTCCTTCCTTGCACGGGGATATGAAAATAAAGGGAGATGCACACTATAGTGTCAAGAAAATAAAAGACCCGTTCAATAGTAAATCTTTTCATTATGAAAGGCAAACGATGAAACATCGAATCGATTATACAGGTATCGTGCTATATAGACGGCTCGTTATTAAATAAACATTTCCTAAATTTTAAACACTTTATAATGCTTAAAATTATCTCATTTATCCTTATTTATTATACATATTCGTTGTATAAATATGCATGTGTGTGTGCGTGTGCGCGTGCGTGTGTGTGTGTGCGCGCGTGTATGTCTGCGTGTGTGTTTGTGTGTATGTTTGTGTGTATGCGTGTATGTGTATGCGTGCGTATGTGTATGGATATGGATAGATAAATAGGTAGATTTAAATATATACAATTTAAAATATCCATATAAATATTTACAAAACAACTTTGCTCTTTGAGTGGTCAATCGTACGTATAAAACATATTTAAAAATAATGAAACAATCAATTATAATTGAAAGGTAAGAATTTCTTCTAATGTGAAAGAAAGTTTGTAAAAGCTTTTGTGCTGTGTTTCAAAATTACAAAGAATGTGTTCGCATGTATAGATAAATTGTAAATAAAAATGAAAATTTTTTTGTTATTCAAATTTTTCCTAAGCAAATTAAAAAATTATTGTAATCTATAAAATGTATAAACTATTCTTATAAAGTCCTTATAAAATATTTTTGATTTGTGTGCAGTATAATAACCAGGGTTCATTAATTCAAACTATAGCAAAGAAAAATTAATTACTCATACCATACGTAGATAATGTACAGTAAAATTTAATTTAAGAAAGTAAAGTGTAATGATTTGCATTATATATTTCAATGATTTTATAAGGTATGAATTTTAGCTCTTTCGTGTTTTAAATTAAATATTTTATATTTTACGTTAATGTTCCGTATATTACTCTACTTTATAATTATTTTAGTATTTTATAAAAGATTATTATGAATAAATAAAACATCTCTCTTAAAACGGCTATTATAATTATTAACCAATTGTTAACGTTTTATTGATAACATTTTGTTTAATTGCATGGTTTACTTATAAAATAATATTTTCAAATTATCATTAAAGTGCTAGTTAGCATAGAAATGATAAAAAAAATTTTAAACGTTCGATTTGTTGTATGATTAATTAGAGTTAAAATCACGAGTTTGTGAAAATATAGTTGACGAGAAGAAGTATAGTTATTTATTGCCTGTGATTATATTCTCTATTAACTCAAAAATTTAGAGCAACTAGTTTCGACATTGTGACGAAAAATCTAAACCATTTTCAATAATCTAAATTATATAGGAAATAGATGCATGCGACCTCAAGTATTTATTCTATGGAAAAAGGCTTGGAACATCAGAATGTATTTCGGTGCCGAATAGGTTGAAATTACTTTTGCATATATAATGGTGTTAGGCCGGATCCCGTAGAGTTGCTATGAAATGCGCATGTTTACATACCCGGGAAGTGCATCACCGTATCCGTGCTGGAAAACCGCGGAATCGAATAATCTCACGAGTCTCGGGCATCTCTTGCCTCTTATAGCATCCGTGGTCTTTACATGATGAGTTCTTCCGCGGCGTGAAAGTGTGCTCTCGTACGTATTGCTATTAAAGCAATCCGAGTTCGTATAAGGGCGAAAGGGAGAGAGATTGTGATAGAGAGTGAGAGTGAGAGAATGGGCGAGGGTAGGAGGGTAGGGGCAAAGATAGTGACGGCCACGAGAAGCATCCTCGTCCGTGCGCATGCTCGTTTATGTTGGTAATGAAACCGATTTTTCCATATCCCTAGTTCTTCTTGGCCCTGAACGAGCCTCCACATATGCACGTAAGTATCGTCGGTGCCAATAAAAAACCCGTATATTTATAATATCGTAGCCACTCATACAAACGAGACTTTCCGAGGACGTATCGAAAAAAGGGACACCGAGAAGACAGAGGGGAAGGAATGTGCGATGAGGGGGAGGGACGGGCGAGCGTGTGGAGGAGAGATCTTTGAAAATCATCGAAAAATTCGCAAAGTCGAGCGCGCGTCTGCTGCTCGCTGCTCTCCTCCGGGACCCATAAAGTGTCGGAGTAAATCACTTGGTTTTATGGTGCTGCACGTTTGCCAGCCTTTAGCTGATGAATTCCTTACCCAGGCACATACGGCGAGTGAGCGAGAGAGGGAGAGAGATACCGAATGTCAGATATAGAGAATGAGAGAGAGAGAGAGAGAGAGAGAGAGAGAGAGAGCAAACACATAAGGGTACAATGGCTTTAGTTTTATCGGTCGTCTCTTTCTTCCTCTCTTTCTCCTCCCGTCCTCCCGTCCACTCGTTCTCTCGCTCGCTCCCTCTTCACTCGTAATCTTTATCTCTCTCTCTCTCTCTCTCTCTCTCTCTCTCTCTCTCTCTCTTTCTCTCTCACTCTATCTTTTCCTCTCTCACACTCTCACTAGGCAGCGCCGCCTTTTTCATCGTCTGTCTTTTGCGAAACCCTTGAGCGCGGGCCTCGCTGCCGTCTGTCGTGAGAAAGAACACGCCTCGGCAATCCCGAAAAATTGATTTTATACTTTTTTACACGGCCGCGGCTCGTCCCCGTACCTTTTGCCGAAACAAACGTGAGGCGCGGGCGCCCTCACGGCGGTTTCGCGAAATAATAATTATTTTAACCGTAAATCAATCATACGCGCTTTTAAAAGCTAATTCCTCGACTTGCTCTCTTTTGCCAGGATCGCGCTAAAGGTATATACGTCCTCCCTCCTCCCACCTCCCGCACTTTTATTGGTTTTTACGCACATATAGGAACTTAATTTATAACTTTTGTGGCCACGTGCGGCATTTTTTTCACTTTGTAGTACCGGGGGAAAATTGACGATGCGTGATGCTGCATTTTCATTGAGGCGCGCTGATTCGAGATCGATTGCCGTGATAATCGGGCACCGCGCGAAAAACTGAATTCCTCGTAACTGCAGAAAAATCCTCACTTGATTAGCCGAGGGTTGAGAGTCGATGGTAAACGAGCATCACGATCCTCTATTGCTATATCAATTAGCTTTAACGCAATTTCACACATTAATCACCATGGGCGAGACCCTTCAACAAGGAAAACAATTACACGGGACTCAAAGAGTCCGTTGGAAAGAATCGAGCGTTACGTAGAAAAAGCGGTTGTTTTTACATAAGCAAAACAAATTTGACATTCTTATCGGGTGAACACGGGGAGAGGCCTATCGTCTAGAATTTTTATAATCTTCTTCTCAACGTTTTATCCGGGTAATTCTTCTATTCACGTATTGTACACGCCAAGGGGCTAACGAACTATAAGGTAACTGAATACACCGAGCTCGCACGCATGGCATAATTAACGACGTATTGCGTATAAAGCGAATCGAAAGAGTCGTCAGTGTCGATTAATCAATCAGCGCTTCTTCCTTCCTAATCGCCAAAAGAAACGGGATAAATATCCGAGCGCGTCTGAGTCCGACAGCCGCGCGGCTACTTAAGGCCGCCGAAAATTGCGACTGGAGCACCCGGGGAAAACTCGACGCTTGTTTTGCTGCGGAAAATTAGAATAATTCGATGATACGTAACTGTTGCGGCCAGAGATTCTCATTTGAATATCTGTATAATCGGAACGCTGTTGGGGCGGAACCGGAAAGCGGCTTAGCCTCCTGCCGACGACGTTGCGACCTCTCTAATAAGGGCAAAAAGCGCGCACCTTACCTCGATAGTCTCGCGGCTTCTTGCCTGCGCTGCATTTACATAATTTCCTGGGACGCGGGTTTTCCGTGTATTCGGCGGGCGTTGGCTCTTTCGCTGTTTCGGTTTCGCTCGTAAACCCCGACTTGTAATTGACTCTTTCGCCAAGTTCGTGATTAATGGCCGTGTATTAAGCTCGTTCATTCCGAGATTTTTTCCTCTCCGTTGTTTAGCTGTGTACTTAATAGAAACGCGAACGATAATAATGTAAGACGAACTTTTATATACGTTTTTTGCCTTTAGATTAGCCATACGTTAATCTCCTCGATCTGGTTATTATTATCATTATCATCATCGTCGTCCTCATTATTATTATTATTATTATTATTATTATTATTATTACTATTGTTGTTATTATTACTATTACTATTACCATTACCATTATTGTTATTGTTATTAGTATTATTATTACTACTACTACTACTACAACTACCACTACTACAACTACTACTACTACTACTACTACTACTACTACTACTACTACTACTACTACTACTACTACTACTACTACTACTACTACTACTACTACTACTACTACTACTACTACTACTACTACTACTACTACTACTACTACTACTACTACTACTACTACTACTACTACTACTACTACTACTACTATCGTAGTCGTCGTAGTCGTCGTCGTCGTCGTCGTCGTCGTCGTTGTTGTTATTATTATTATTGTGCCGTCGAGAATGTGCCACTTTAACAGCTTCAATTGTGTAATGCGCTCGTGTGAGCGGTAACGCATGTAATAACGCAACGTCTGTTCAACCGCGTCAATGCATACTTTTTGTGAATAATGCAAAAATTATGCAGCTTGATTAAAAACCAATCATTGTTATTTTGTTATAAAGCATATAATTTTTCCATCAAAAATGAAGATCCACGGAATATTTTAACGCGTTCCAATGATTGTTCAAGATAACAAACACTGTTCATCGCATATAAGGTTGTATCATCGACAGTTGCCGAGGCTTGCGACTCTCGAATTCCCCAAGACATTAATAAACTCCTGTAATTCAAGCATGACATTTCGCAGTCCAACCCTTATGCAAAAAACGTGAAATTCCGCCTGCGCGAATGCCAGTAAGGGGGTGGAGTCGCCTTCTCGAGTTGGCGCGGCAACGCCTCCTTTCTCTTATCGCCCCCAGGGGCGAATATTTCGACACGAGGGCGCAAACGCACTCGAGTGTCGCACGGGATTCGCAGGATCCCGGCGAATTCCAGCAACCCCGAGTGTCTCTATCGAGGGGTCTACGTCTCGCGTTTTTCATCGGGGCTACGTTGAGAGCTGCGCATGCCCGAGGCGCATCCGATAAGCTCCAATGCTGATGAGCATCCCATTGTCTAAATGCTGATTTAGGAAGCCGCTTTTCGCTTGACGGGCAGGTGGCGAGCATTGTTTTGGAGTTTTTAACGAGAATCGTTGTAGAAAATTCGAGGAAAATAAAAGGATTAAGGTGTCCAATGGTGTTATGACACGTTGACTAATGGTTAAGTGGAAGTATAATGTCGACTGGGCTAAAAAGTTGTGGAATTTATCGAACGAGCAGCCGACAATTTTTGCGATTTTATATTTCATTGCATGTTGATTTTATTTCATGCTCTATGGTTGAATGTAATCATTAGTTATTCGAATTGCTAAAAGAAAACAAAAACAAAAATAAAAAAAAAAACAAAAAAGAAAAAAAAAGAAAAAGAAAAACAAAAAAAAAAGAAGAAAAAAAACAATAAAAAAATAAAATAAATAGAAAAAATGCTTGCACTGCTAGTATTATTAATAATATGTAAGCATTTAGATATTAATCATTCGCATAAAATTATTGGTAGCGGCAGCTAATAATGTACCATTAACCGCCGAGATGCTTATCATTGAACATTCATTAATCTTGTTCTCTTATTTTATAACTATGTGGTCACTATATAATATAGTTTTAAATGGCCGTGAATACAAGAATTTCTCGGTAATGCGTTGCTGATAAGAAGCATGAAAAATCGCGTAAAATCTACAATAGCTTAGAAATTCTGACTAGAGAAAGGGTGGAGAGTGTTATCTGAATATTCGACGAATGCCTCCATTGGAAATCCCGCGGCCTGAAAGTCAGCTGCTGCGGAGTGAGCTCGACGGCAGCTATGAAAAATGATCGATATACGGGAATGCAAATGAGCGTCAAGTACACAATCAGCCTCGTGGATTGCATTGAAAAGCAGCGTTTCAGTAATTCCGAAGCTGGCCAAGGCAGATTCCGCTGGGTAGATAAGGAGCGAGTGCTCCGCACGAAATCAGGCCCAATAGGCGACATGCGCGAGCCTATTATCGAGCGAGTATTCTGATCGGAATATACGCGGAAGGCGCGCGGTAGAGGCGACGGTGGCCTAAGGCCGAGGGTGTGTGAGGCCCGCGGCCCCTCGCACAGAAGCGGTACATCTCCGTGGGTATGACGTCACGTACGGGACCGGATACCGCGCGGACGTGACGCAGGCGGTGCGGGCCCCACGCGGAATAACAACGGCCGAAAGGAGCGAGGCGCCCGAGGAAAAGCGTTTATTGGCCGAAAGATGGACGCTCTTTTACCGCGGCCATTAATCGGCCGACGCATCCCTTTCCTTCTCGTTGGGTTATTCGTTTCGAGGATTATTGCGCCGACACGCTGACCCTTCCCAGCTCTCGCGCGCCAAGAAATATATCCGATTAATAATGTGTACTTTGGCATTATACGGTCGTCGCTCAGTTTGAATGTGCCCCAATGATCCGCGCTTGGCGATTGGCGTTAATTTACTATTATTATTCGACGTTATTCGATCGGCCGATGCTGCTCAACAACATCCGAATATCATCCCCCGTAAGCATTCCACCACCTCCTCTCTCTCTCTCTCTCTCTCTGTGCAAGGTGCAATTTTACAATAGCGCACGATTTAATGAAATGGGAATTTAGTTGGGATTTAGCAGTATATAAAACAGGCTTAAAATACTAACCGAGTAGTACAGTAAGATACGTGTACGTTTTAATGGCCGATTGTCATTTTTATGACACTTGCAATTAATTGCAACATTATAACACATAACGCTGCCTTATATACAAATACTTTACATATAAATATATAGATCTAGAGCAGGAAGCTTCAAAAAAAAAAAAAAAAAAAAAAAAAAAAAAAAACAAAAAAAAAAAAAAAAAAAATAAAAAAAAAAGAAAGCGTAACACGCTGTATTGTTTTGCAATTCACACGAATACGCGCTTCTATAATTAAAAGCCGAACTTAATGGCTGCTTCAACGTTTTTTCGCGGTAAAGTTGGTAAAGTCGGTACTATGAAATTTACGACACTATCAGAATATCGCGACAAATCATGAGAATCATTCCATCTCTCCTTTTTGAGACACGATTATAGTTTCTCTCGATTCTATGCGTTGGGGCATTATCCTCTTCCAAGTTCAAAATCCCTCTGCGGTTTGAAACGTGATCGGCCTGAGAGTCTTGCATACTACGCGCATATGTTTACGCGCATATATGCATTATAATCGCCCGGTCGTCGAAGCGAGGGTTCCTGTAAGATCGACGGCCTGATTCTCGTAAGGAGTATCGGGAGGTAATTAATTGTTGTAATAGATAGATGTAACGAATTACCGCGACGAATGCTGCCTGCCTGTTTCGACTGTGACATTGTCTATGCTCTCCCGTTGATGTTCATGCCTTGCTTCTAATAGAAATAGAGGCTATTTAATATCCTTTCCTCTAATCAATTTTGTGTCTTAAAACTTTTTGGAATTATCTTCGTTTTTAGATAAGCTGAAACCGCTCTCTCGCTATAAATGAGTGACTTGCAATTTTGATAAATGTTCAGGTTGGGTATGTTCAACGTATGGCAGACCAGGGCTTATGCTACTAGCAATAGATATAAATAATTATTTAATAATTCTTTTGCTTTCAACGGGCAACTGCATAATTATAGTTACGAATATTACGGTCAGAATGCGATTATTAAATTCAATCTATGTAAAGCTTTCCTTCGCGAAGATTAACTAAGATAAGGACTAACGAAAAAAAGGCAATACAACTGTAAACATTCGAAATTTAACAAGAACGCAGATCGCATTATTACAGTCTACAATATATCCCGACTGAAAGTACTTAAACACCGATTTACTATTTTTTCTTTCTTTTCTTGTTCTTGTTGTTGTTGTCGTTGTTGTTGTCGTTGTTGTTGTTGTTGTTGTTGCTGTTGTTGTCGTCGTCGTCGTCGTCGTCGTTCATGTTGTTATTTTTATTTATTTATTTATATTTCATCAGCAATTTTTGTTTTGTTTTTCTGTTCGCCACAATTTCACTGTGAAAAATCTTATTTACAGGCACTCATGTTCTTGTAATTTCTACACGACTTATTACACTATTAATTTTTTAGCCCAAAACAGTATTTTCTCTCTTTTGTTGTTTTACTTGAATCCAATGTAAATTTATTACGCTAAGTGTTTAGCATAGACCTTTAATCGAGCCTTATTCTACTTTTGAAATATGCTATGCGGTGGCAGACCTTAAAAGAACGAAGTGATAATTTATGAATTTTCTAATGCTTGCTTACATCAATAGCAACAACGAGAATTACAATAACAATAATAACAATAACAAAATAATACAAGCAATAATAATTAAATCATGCAGACCGCACACAAATGTCTGACATAGTTTATTTTTTTAAACATCATTCAATTGTTTTCACTTTATTTCACTTTGTGAAAGCCAGACATATAACGTAATAAATTTACGCAGTGGCCGCGAGAGTCCCGTTCAATTGAACCGAATTAAAGCTCCGTCTGGGAAGACTGTGAAGGAGTCTGATTCCGAATTCCGTGTTGCGAATACTCGCTTTAAAAAAGAAAAGAAAAAAAAATTCGGCATCGCCGTAACGCACGTTTGGCGATAGTTTCACGTATAAAGTCTTATCCGCTGAATGCTTGAGTATTGCGAGAGAGCGATTGACATTTTATGCCGGAAGTTCGTCGCTCGTTTAACGACGTGTAGGAATGGAAGAAAATATACGCGTTTCCGCTCGTAGAGCGGAGACACGAGGAAAAGGAAACGTCACGTTTAAAGATCTCCGAGCACCGCCCTAGAGGATAAGTGCTTATAATATACAATAAAGAAGCGCGTTATATTGTTAATTTTCACGAGCCATTAATATGCCGCTGCGATATTCCGGCCTTTCCATGCAGCTCCTCGAAAACCTTCAAAATTCCGCAGAATACATACAATTTTTTACTTTTTACAAAAAGTAAGAGCGCTTTATGCAAGACTTTCGATTTATATCTTTTGCTTATATTATTATGCAACATAATTTTTTAGAAATATACATTGCAATAAGATTGGCAAATGCTGTAAGGTTAATTCTGTATTAAAGCTCAATTCAACTATGTATAATATTTGTTGCTTTTCGCAAGAATGAAGAAATCCGCAAGTGTCAACGACCATAATATTGCCAACACACGCGTATTTGGTTCAAGTGCAAGTATCCTATTGCTCCAAATATCCGAGCTGTAGCATGTATCGATATCCATTTCGTCATTGCAATATTTCTCATTGATTGTGTGTGTGTACGTGCGTGTGTCTCTCTCTCTCTCTCTCTCTCTCTCTCTCTCTCTCTATCTATCTCTACTCACTCTAACTCTCACTCTCACTCGACAAGAACGTGCAAGAAACCAGAAAGAGTTGATCAAACTGTAGATCGACACCAATATTTAGCGTTTTTCTTTAAGTTGTATCACTTTTATGAAGACAAGCATTGCATAAAAATAATTTACGGTGTACGGATTTTCTGTGAAAATTTTGTTATCACGATTTAATAACAATGTAACAAAGTATATTACGTTACAGATTCATATCGGAATAGAATTTCTAATCATAAAGCAATTTTCTCTTAATACATGCGTAGAGTAAGTTATCTTTATATTTACCGATCTATGAAGCATAATAAATTAAACCGTACATTTTTTAATAAAATTTAATACGTTTCATTTAATATATTGCATAATCGTTATTTTAAACAATATCGTTCAATTGCATATATTATTTATCATATTATTTGAAAATTTATATTATGACAAAAATAATAGCTAATATAAACATTATTTCACAATTGTGAGAAATAGATTAAAAATATTTAAAAAATTTATTTAAATAATAGTAATGTGTTTCAATTTCTTACTAATAAACGGTAATATTTCGGCCTGTCATATACAAATTTAATAGCCGAAATAAATGTTACTTGTACATTATATTCTTCACGCAAGTTATTTGTTTTGACAGTAGCTACTATATTACTTTTGTTTGAACTTCTATTATGAGACGTAATCGATCGATCATACAACACAAGTACAAAATAGAAAGTAGTTGTCAAATGTGGTAATATTTTTTAAATTTATTAAGCTTATCGGAGAAAAAAAGGAAACAGTTTGTCAAAGTTGCACTTTAAAACGTTTGGCGCATAGTAAAATAAATGAAAAAAGCGAAGTAAAATTATCGGTCCAGTCGCATCCGCTTCTCCTTCGGTTCTTCACGGCTGCGCGAGTCACGATATCTTTGGAAAGCAGCGATGCAAGCCAAGGAGACATCCGCTTCTCCTTCGGTTCTTCACGGCTGCGCGAGTCACGATATCTTTGGAAAGCAGCGATGCAAGCCAAGGAGAAGAGAGATAGATAGATAGATAGATAGAGAAAGAGAGAGAGAGAGAGAGAGAGAGAGGCCGCGGCGCCTTAAGCAAATTGTTGGATCGCAAGCGGCTTGCATTTGCTCTTTATGGACTTCTATTACCCAGCCTCCTCTAAATAGAGACAATGGAGACTAATAATTAATACCTCGACATCTCTTCTTCACTCTCTCTCTCTCTCTCTCTCTCTCTCTCTCTTTCTCTATCTTATTTTCCGGCGATGCCGCGATAACCTCGTACCGGCTATTGGCGGCCGTACTTTGATCTATTGACGTGAAAATCAGCTTTTGCGGCTTCTCCTCTCTCGCTCTTTGCGGAATTTATGAACGCGGATTTCCTATATCCGAGTAGGAGGAGATCCTCGTGAGAATGATATTCATTTGCGGTTAATTGTGCTTTCGAATATAATTAACGGAGTTCGTGTGGTTATTATGGGGATGTGCGAGAGGAATGAGAAACTTTTTATGTTTTGTTTTTAGACGCTGGTACCTCTTGCAAGAACGATGGATATTGCATTTTTGTTTTTTTGTTTTTTTTTTTGCTTTATTCTTGTTACAATAACGTTTTTGAATTATTGTAGCTTTTGATTACCATTAGGATAACACAGGCCGCTACGAAGTCCGAGTGCTACAAAATAACTCTTGTGCATATTTTTCTTAAATGTATCGCAATTTGTGAGCATGATTCAAACTAGTTGCCGAAGTCCAGCAAGTGAATTGATCTTGTTGATGGATAATTAAAAAATTTGTTTCAATCTAAGATACCAACTTAACATTTATTTCGGAAAAAAACTTTTATCGGAATTAACTATTTTGAATGTTTAATTGATACTAATGGAAATTAATGTATATTATAAAATATATCTAGTCGATAATGGATTAAGTTAATAAATGACAGGCTCGTAAGCAGTTAATGTTCTTATAAGGCAAAAGGAAAATTAAACCGTGTGGTAGGCTATACATTTTACTAAAGTATTTAGATAAATTGTTGATAAAGCTTTATTTAATGTAATCATTATTGTAATATTTCTTTCATTCCAATTAATTAAAAATACAAATAATTATTGGCTTGAATGTTATCTTTAGAATACTTATTATGATGCTACTAGAGTATAATAGCGATTGCTTATGAACTTGAATTGGAAATATCAAGCATTATCTATGTGAACTTTCATCGTTGTCTCTAATGATTAAAAAAAAAAAACGATCAAAAACCAAAACGAAAAACAAAAAAAAGTAGCAAATGAGTAAATTTTAATAATCAATTATGTAAAATATAAAATAAAGAGAAATAAGTATTATAACAAAATATAGATTTTCGAATACATCGTTTGGTAATCGTGAGAAATACTTATTATAGTGATATTGTTAAATTAATGTCGACGTGAAAGTTATCTGTTTAAAGCTACAATTTGTTAGACGAATAAAAAAAAAAAAAAAAAAAGGTTGAAAAAATTAAATTTGAATGAAATACCATCAGCGCGTTACCGACGTTACAATTTGTAAAACGTTTATTTCGCTTGGAAATTAGTTGAATTTCCGCGAAAATAATTCTCGGCTCGGTGATTGGAAAACTTGAAAATGTCTTTAAACCTTGTATTTTGATAAACGCCTGTAATTCTACGTGTAGATCTAAGTTGTAAGCAAACTGAACGCGAGAAAACACGCTCTCAGTTGCACGAGATGCAAAAAAGTCGTGAGCGGTAATAGTATGTGTGCGCGCGCGCGCGCGCGCGTGTGTGTGTGATAGAGGTCTGGAGGCAACTAGTTGATAGGTCGGTTAATTAACTTATATGCACATCCAAGTAAATTGTGAAAATACGGGTCGTATCTATGGTCTGGAATCACCGGTTATCGATCACGGAAACCGCGCAGCTTCTCCTAGTGACTATGGATAAGAACATTGAGTTGTCGTTTTACTCCGTTTTTACGTAAACGCACGAAGGTCTTAATCGCTGTCTTAATCTGAGTAAAAGAGGTAATTAATGGCTTTTAGGTTTTTGTACAAAAACCGGATTTTTGCCCGATGTTTTGATGATTTATATTTAATTTAATACTGCTTCTTATAAAATTTGAATTAAAAGTAAATATAGAATGTTAAGAGTGTAATGTAATGGTAATTGGAGAGAAAAATGTTTCCTGAATAGGACATTATAAAATTTAATGTTATTTCATTTTTAAAATTTCCACTACATAAGACCGCATAGTTACTTTTTAAAGTACAAGTAACTCGAGAGTATCCGTTATAGGCAAAAATACAGCCAATATAAATAATTCCATCAGAATTCATTTTTTTTTTGTATCTGTCTACGGTTCATCGAATCGCTTGTTGCTTGTGATTTAGTATAGAATGCAATAGTCATATGTGCATTTAGAAGTTTGCGCTTCATTAGGAACAATATTCATTCGAGAATCTCATCGAATAACGGCAATTAAAGGGAACGGTAGCCACAAATTCAACAAAGACGTTTCGCCTTTAATTGCGCCCCATAAAAATCCAAATTCGAAATCAACCTCTCATATTAATACATCGCGACATCTTCGCAGTTAAATCCAGATTGAGGCAGATAGCGCATAATACGGGCTGTCCTCGTAATCTTCGGGCCATCTATCACGAAACACATTCGTAGAATGCGCGTAAATCGGAGAAATCTCGTTGTCGTTGGGTCGCGGTTGAACTCGTCAGCTAGTGAATCGCCCTCTCGACCGATAAGTTTTTGCGAGGACAATGTCGAGGCTGTCCCTGGATTTATCGCGCATCCGGACGCATAAGCTACGTAGTCTGGAAACGCAGTGCGAATGTGGTTAACCGTTCATTTGCTGCGTACACTTCTTTAAGAAGTAACCGCGATGCTGGTTTTTTTATTAACGCCTTGATTCCGAATGTCTTGGTGAGTAGTTGGCTTTTATTTTTTATTCACCGACGTCCAAAAGCGCAAGACATTGGTATATCGTGATTTTGGTGGTTTTATGCATAAAGGTTTATGCGTAAATGAAATGTTGGCTCACTGTAAATATCTTAGGGTTTCGCGCGAATATTAAGTTGCACACTCTTTATGTAATTAAACGACATTATACTTTACGTTTCAACACTGTCCTGCCTTATTCTCCCATGTTCTTCAATTGCTTTTAATTTACACCTTCTTTTTCTTTTAATTTTATGGATTTGAAATTTTATGTAAAAGACTGATGAATATTGCTACGTTTTTCATTGGGTTTCTATCTTCTTCGTAAGAGGCCTCAAGTAACCAAACTCTGCACTGTACTCTTTGTCTCCCTTTTCACTTCTTCGTTTCTTCGCTTCTTGCGGTTCGTCATACGTGCGGTTTTCTTTTTCATTTTTTCTTTTTCACTTTTTCTTCTTCTTCTTTTTTTAACTTCTTTTTATTATTGTATCTTTTTAATACTTGTACTGATGTGCAATGGATGAAAAGAAAAATTGTTTTCAATCCTCATTCTTTCACAAATGTGGCATAACTTCTTGTAAATAATCTTGAAACTTAATATTAAATGATAATTAAATTTCTTATTATTTTTTCTTTCCTTCATTTATGTATTGAGTTTAAAATCCATTTGAAACACTTCTTTTAATGTGTAATTACATCGCGTAAAAATCCATTTACTTCAATTTAATATTCCGATTAAAATTATACTCTAAATTAATGAGATATCCAAAGTCAATGAGACTGGATGTTTTAATAATCAAGCTGCACACGATTTTCTAATAAAATATATTTTTATTGTTATTAAATTTTCTTGTAAAAGCCAGTATTTTTAATATAATACTGGAAATAAATTATTAATTGCCATTCGAGATAGTATAGATAGTTTGGCTGTCAAATAGTCAATGAGCGCAGCTCTTGCTTTCATCGAGAACAAAGCCTCGCACTTTCTTAATAGATCATCACATTGTATTTACAACAGTCTTAAAAAAACTAAATTATGCTGACACATATCGTAAAAGTCTAGTCAAAAAATTTATTGGTTAATAATCTTTACGGTAGTCGATAATTGAGAGAAGATAAACAGAAACAAAGTTGTGCTGTGAGTTACAGCAACATCGCAACGTCATTTTTATGTTCTTATGGGCAGTGACATCGACACACGAGAACATTTTTGTTTCAGACTCTCCAAGCCAATTAACGTGCCACGTATGAGCTTATTCTTCATTTTATTCAAAACGATTGCTTTCTTAATCCAATGAAGCAACTACTTCGTACGTTTTTGCTAATCGCATAGTTTCGAAAGTATCGCGCTCTATCATATTATCACGAATAAAACGAGCATGGGACATTTTGGCTGAGAACGTGATCATTTTTTATTTTATCTAAAAATAAAATAACAATAACACAAGAAGAGTACAATAATTTAATGAGCCGATTAATTCAAGATTTTATCTGCGTTTTCCTACTAGTGTGACAGATAAGTGCGATTAGCTGAATATCTGAGCGCAAGGCTAATAAGCATCCAGAAAGCATAAATACGAATGAATATCGCGCAAAAAGCGGCTTTTCCATACGCCTCGACGCGATATTTATGAGACGCCATTTCAGAAAATCACAAGCAAAGAAAGCAAGTGAAATCGTAAATCGCTCGCTTTATCAACATTAATTCGCATTAATCGACGTTTCCTCGTCGTCATTCTCGATTCCTCCATTCAGCCACTTTCATCAACGCACGTATATATCCCGCATTCTTCGTCCCCCTGTCTCCTGCTCTCGTTTTTCCTCTACGGCGGCCACGAGATGCCATGGCTGGTCACCCACACCAACACCCACACCGCCCCCCCCATCCACCGACATACAGAGAGACAGACAAACAAACAAGCGAGGAGACGCGCGCGCGAGCAGGCGCAGACGTAAATCAGCAGTTGGTAATGCGCGCGCGTACAACGACATTCTACTCTGCGATCTTATGTATTTGATTTTTGCTCGCTCGCGATCTCGGCGCCGGATTGTAACCCGGTTTCGCGGAAGGCTGTCTTAATGGGCAGAGAGTGAGGGGGAGGGGTAGGGGGAGGGGGGCGGTGGTGGTGGTGGTGGTGGAAGAGGGAAGAAAAAGCGATACTTTCGATTGTTTGGTCGACGGGGGCAGAAATTGCGTACTTACATTTATTGTGCGCCGTATATCGATATGGAAAAGCAAATGAGAAAATGTCTTAGTTAAAGAGACGAGATTGTTTCGAAGGCTATAATTTATTAGTTTGGCTAAATGCAGGGCACTCAGTTTAGGTGCGTTGATTGGATTTATAGTCTGTTGTGCATTACAAACCAAGCTAAGAAATTGCAAATAACGACGCTCGGCTTTTACTGCTTTAACTCTCCTATTTTTTTTTTTTTTTTTTTCTTCTTCTTTCATGGAACTTGACTTAAAGTGACAAGAGTTTCTCATAAACCAAAATACAAAAAAAAATCAAAAAAAAAAAAAAAAAAAAAAAAAAAAAAGGAAAGAAAAATAAAAACATTGTATTTGAAATTTCATAATATTTATTTATCAACTGCGTTTATGAACAACAGGTTATTGGTGCAATTTCATTGCAATTCGTTATTATAAACAATATCAATAAATAGCAATGAACATATCCATGCGTTACTCAGATTTTAGAATATTACAATTATTATTATAAATTATTATAAGTGTATATTACGATTTTACAATATTATAATTAAAATTATTAGAATTGTAGGTTTAATCGAAAAATCAGGGGAATACCCGTCAAATTTATATAGACCTTTTGTAAAGAGCTTTTAATAAGTTTTAATAACTGTATAATATAGAAGTTTTCAATTAGTTATTTTATGGATACGTGGTATTGTATATATTAAACCCTATACTATAATTAATATGAAATGAAAATAGCTTTGCAATAATTAGAAAAGCAAAATAAGTTTTCCTTATGGACAAAGCTGAAGATGAAGAGTGTATTTTCCATTATATAGTGAAGCATTGATAGAATTCATTTTCAAACAACAATACAAAAGCCATACTCGTAAATTATATCGATAACTTATTTATTATAAAAAGAAAAAGAAAAAGAAAGTATTTATATCCGAGTATTAAATGGTGCAATTTATTAATATTTATAAAAGATATCGTAAACATTTTGTTGAATACCATGCAGTTAATATTCCGGTGGCCATAGAAAAAGTAGATCGAAATAATCGATTATTCTATTAAGAATTTATATAAGTTCAACTACGAGACTAAATATAAGAAGAGAGGACTTGAATGAATTATCGAAGGACGAGTCTTTGAATAATGAATGATTGCTATTGCGAGAACAGGAGCATTCGCCGAGTATTTACGTATCGGATAAAAATGGTAATTACTAATATTATACAAGTAATTTTTTACGCCGTTAGAGACACTTGAGAATTCATTTTGATTTATTGGCGATAAGGTTTATCACTAACGACTCGTGTCTCTCCATGATACATGAAAAACGGAAACGGAAGAAGTGCTTGCGATCACCGAGTTAATCCTTACAACGATAAAAACGTACGATTCTTGCATATATCGCTCGAATCTTACTTATAATGCGTCATACAATGATGAATTCACACGGATGCTCGTGGCACCAACACATTGATACCGAAAAACATCCATAAATCGGCTTTTCTGTCTCGCTAAATCGTAAAGGCCAAAGATATTTTTTAAAATCTCGAGTCTCATCTTTTTTATTCGTCTCATTCTTCGTCGCTCGAAATACTGGCCTTTCTCTGCCCATCATACAATAGAGCCAATGTTCTCCATCCAGATTTTAAGAAAATTTTGTTTACTTCCTTTTGCCGCTTGGTTTACATGATGCACTTAAGAATAAAGAGAAATAATAAATCTTTTTCTGCTCAAGACTGAAGAAATAATATTTTCGATTACACGTTGAGCGAGGAAAGAGAGAAAACAAATACAAAAATTTTCACAATCTTCGTGACTTAACAGTTATTCAAGTGCAATTAAGGTAGAGAAAGAGCCTCGCTCCACCGAGTGTGTGTACTATTCGCTTGAAAATAATTTGTGGAAATATTCAAATTAGTCGAAATGCAAAATACATATATCCATTCAATATCGAGGAATTATGTGAAAAGTTTTTATTTAATATTGTATTTCATAAATGAACGTACAATGACTAATTTCACTACTCAATGAGCTTTGACAAATTGAGTAAAAAAATTGAATGACCGAGTAGTACGGAATTTTTACTTTTCACTATTGTAAACAATCACTGTTCGAAAACATTGTATAAGAAATATTGACTCTTTCTAATGGGAAACTTAATATTGAATCAACAATGAGCAGTAAAAAAATTGAAAATTTTTATTTGTTTCGTTGGGTAATGAATGTTTTTTTTTTTTCCAGGATTTTCTCTTTCGAGTATATCCAAGCTAATTGTCATTGCTATTACAATGGCCCTATGAGTTATTGTTTTAAAAATATAATGAGTGACTTTGTGATTTACGCACTCGTAAGTAGTATCCATAAATATATAGCAATTGACACTACGACTTAACATTAAAAATAGAGTTTATAATGCACAGAATCGTATACACAACTATTGACTTTAAAATACGCTATTAGGCACGATATATTAGCCAAATAAATTTTAAACCTTAACGAACTTGAGTGCAAATGTTTATAAAATTAGAGGACGATATGGTTTTTGCTCTGTAGGTCATACTAACGGTATTTCACATATCGAATCGATTTGCTCTTTTGCATACAAATATGCGTTACCAAAATCATGTGTATTAGTATATATTAGCCTATTAGCCTATGATTCATCGAATTCAATAGTAAGTATTAAAATATGTTCAAACGAGTTAAATTATTCATTATAGATTAGAATAGAGTAAGAGTTGCCCGACGTTTGTTATCAAACGTATTATTCCGTGTATTTGTCATATTTATTTGATAAATTTATATTTTCCTTGAGTACATTATTTATCTAATGCTTTTAAAAGTCAACTGAAACATTAGCTCGTTAATATGAGTCTATTTGGGTGGAATAAATGGCACAAAATTTACTCGAGACATGAAAAAATATGCATAAATTTTGACGAGCTCCAGTCTTATTGGTTGGAACAATTCCAGCAGGACAAACTAACATCCAACATAACATGGGCCATTATATCAATCCAGCCGAATCCGATATGTTAAGACACCGAAGTAAATCGTAAGAAGCACAATCAGAGCCAAAATTCGCAATTTAGCCTTATCATGCTTGGAAAAACCAAACCATCAGGCAAATAAACAAAAAACAAAAGAATACAAAAAATTTTCTTTCACGTTCATTGTATCAAGCCCTGACATATCGCGAAGACACGAATTCACTCCACTCGTGATGTACATCATTCCGAATATCGGGTTTTCTCACGGCTTCTCAGAAATAATCAGAAACGGCCTACGCTATATTCGCTCAGGTCCGCGATATGGGATTGTTCTCTGTGTATACGTGTGAAAACTTACGAGGCTGGCGATTCGCTCTGCGGTTATTAATCGCCGCCAGATTAAGAGCGAGCTCCCCAATACCGGTTTCCAAGGGAATCCACCGTGCGTTTGTATATTTAAGTACGCGTATGTGTCAGTCGAAATGCCTTGAAAGAGTCTGCGATTTCGTCCCGGCGAAAACGCAAAATAATACGCAATCCCGTTGGTTTCCTTTTTCACGAAGGTGTAATAAATCCGCCAGAGTTGCCGGGGCTATCTATTCATGGTCAATATTAGATTTACTCGAGGCAGGCTTTTTCTTCTTCTTTAACTACTGACAATTAAAGAAAACATCGGGTAGTCAATTTAATGGTTTTTAGCGTTCTCTCTCATTTAAGTTTTAAGATAATAAAAAATCTTCCTAAGCTTTGCATTTATACAAAAGCGTATAAATGGGCAATGATGTATATGTGTATTAATTTCGAAGTAAATGTTCAATATATAAATAAACATACATTTCTTATCTGTCTGTCTCTCTCTCTCTCTCTCTCTCTCTCTCTCTCTCTCTATGGAGCCAATTCAATGTGCTTTCCTTTTTAAATAATATTTTGAGATGTTGCGACGAGAAATGAAAAATTTCAATATTATGCTTTTACGATAGGATAATTACTTCGATCATTTTGAATCTTAAAAATTAATTGAAAAATTAATCACACTAAAGGAAATTCAATTTGTATTAAAGGAATTCACGGCCGTGCTTATTTAACGTAATAAAAGTGTAATTGAATTTCCGACAACGTACAAATAATATATTTGAGAGTAAAAGATTTTATTCAATTTTATATACTTTATTGCCCGGGGTTATATGTATTAAAAAAAGTTGAGTCAATTTAAGTAATAATTTTGACATGCAAAATAGCTCAATATAATTATTTAAGAAACGTAAGCGAAAGGATTGTACCTATACTTATAAATTGAATTAAAATTATAATTCGTAAAATGCTTTTCAGGCAATTAATGAAGCAAATTAAATATTTCTTCCAACTTTGATTTTATAGCTTTAACTGAAGCCAATTCATAATCGGTGTAATTTATTATATTAATTCCATAATATTTGGACTAAAAAAACAAATTGGCGACCAACTCTTACGCCACTCTTACGCTAGTCTGTAATCTAAGAATCTGAGAAATACGTCTTATCCCTCCCTCGAAGATGTAAAATTGTCGTGTTTAGAATGCTACGGATTTATCTTCCTTACGTTAAAAGCTCAAACGGAGCAAGTGTACAACTAGTGTAGTCAAAAATGAAGTTGAGTCGAGGGAAAGTAAAGGGAAGAGCATCGTTACGTAGCAGTCGAGCATAATGCAACGGCGCTCAACCATTTGTTTCCATTTCCCTTTTCACTTACTCGAGTAATAAGGCACGCTCGCAAAGTACAGACCGGTCCAAAGAAGTAAAGCTTTCACTCACGGCCCCGAACAAAGGGGAAAATTTGCGCGCACCGCCACAATGAGACGATCACCGGCTACTTATACCAACACATTCTGCAATGTTCTCCAGCTCCAAGGGAAACGCATGCGACTCGTTACGTAATGCGACATCCTTCGTAAGGATTTGCCATAATTCCTTGATCGAGATGAAAAAGCCTCGTTCTAAAATGCCGTTGCTATCCTGAAGTCTTTCAGCAGCCATGACTTCTAATTTTTAGTTAGTCAATTACTATTATTATTATTATACTAGTCGATCTACTAATTTCATTAAATTGACATTCTATATATAAAGAATTAATTTCAATCTTTAAAAACACCACGGACATCATAAAAACGTGCGTTTATATGAATACGTTTACGTTTTGCTTTATTAATGATAATTGTTAAAGTTAAATAATTAAATTCCAAATTACCAGATATCACGTCACTTCAAATTTAATGTACGTGTGTGGAAATACGGTAAATATATACATGTAAAAAAAGGAAGATAATTAATTAAGATTACGAACAAGCCCAAAAATATGATAAATCAGATAAACGACCGCAAATGGAAAATTTTCACCAACAAATTGTAACACTACCATATACAATTAGAGATATCGCGATATCGTTTATGCAATAGCAAGAAATTAGGAATTACATTTTTCACGATTTCGTCATGAAGAATTATAAGAAAGTACGGCTATACGAAATAATATATGTCTGAGAGCTTGGGGAGGGGGGAGGGGGAGATTTTAAATCGCCTCTTTTACACTGTCTGTTTAAGGCTTAAATATAACCTCCATGAGAGTTCGCTCTCTCTTTATCTCTCCCTCTTCGTAGCCACTGTCTCTCTCTCTCTCTCTCCCCTCTCTCTCTCTCTCTCTCTCTCTCTCTCTCTCTCTCTCTTTCTCTCTCACTCTTTAGCGCACGTATGCACGCATAAGCACGCTTCGTTCTTTCATGAATGAAAGGTCGAGGGAAGCTCGTGGGCCAGACCACAGCTAGACACGTGCGTCTAGTAGCCCTTTGACAAATTGCTATTTCATGGAATTACCCTTTGGGAGTCGTCTCCTCGATTCGGCGATACGTTATAACAATAAAATTGATGTTATTGTAGGAGGGAATAATTTGTAAATTGCAGTTTGTTTAGTACCTGCAGTTCTCTTAAATATCTAAATTATCTATAAAGTTTAAAAGGTACGGTAAATTGTCTTAAAGGAGCAGAACAATTGAGACGTAAAATTTTCTTCGCAAAATTTCTCTTCCTAGTTTGTTACAATAGAATATATAAAGAAAGGAACAATAATAAATAGCTTCTATCAATTGTATAAATTGTTTTGTTTGAATTGCAATAAAAAGCCTTAATACGGAAAAAATCACGGAAATGAAGGTATATCAATCGGAGAGGCTTGGGGCACAAAAGTGCCGTTCGTCATAGCAAGACGAAGAAGAAGATAAGGAAGGTGAAGAAGGAAAAAACAAGAGAAAAAAATAATGAAAAAAAGCAGTGAAAAAGACGCGCATAAACCGGAGGGAGAGACAAAAGAAAATTAAAATTCTTGCCGTCATTCTTGGCTTTCTGCATTGGGCGTCGCGAGAAATTCTTGAATGGCGGCGCGACCCGCTGCTGTGGTCGCGAGGAATGCATGGAAAACGCAGTCTCCCCTCCCTCCATGTCCTTCATTGTTCCATGCTGCGTTATATGTATGCGCTGACGCGCGACACGTGTTATAATTGATTTGCTAGAAGCATAAGTGCGGCACTCCACGACATCGCGACATCTTTAGGACTCGAAAATCTTCGTGTAAAGACTTTGGCTGCCAAGTACCGATAATGCTCCGCAAGGATTGTTTTTCCTCTCTCCGATCTTCCTCTCCTTTGCCAGTCCAGGTTACTTTGAGTTGTTAAACAAGGCCGATTGAATCGTCTCTTCGTTAATTGATTAATGTATACGTATTAATACCTTAACTTATATTACTTATACTTTTGGTAATATTATTATTAGAGCAACAATGTCAAGTACACGAAAAAGTGGCTGAGAAATGGTTGAGTCGTTAGGAGCGCATAGTTTGTTTAATTTATATCAAGTCATGGCTAATCCATTGCTGCGAACAAGATAACGAGTAAAATCAACTTAAAAGTCCCAATAAAATTATTACGTCTTTATAATCGATCGCTGTGCAATTGCTGCACCACACCCAACCCGAATTCCCATTCAGCGCATACGGTAAAGGACAATTTAAGCGTTATCGCGTCAGGATAATTTTTTCCCGTGCTCGGACATTTTCACCAGATTCTTGGCCACTTAATTGCCGCCTCTCCCCAGCCTATGAAGGAATTTATATTTTAATAAAGTACGGCGCATCTTTGTTTCAGCGCGTAAAAAAGGAGGCACGCAAGAACAAAACAGACGCGGCTCGGCTCCAATGGACGCGGGCCGTTCGGTCGATTGGCCACTAAGTAGGCGAATCACGTTTTGAATGACACACATGTTGCAACCAGCGGAATGCAGGCGCACGCACGTACACGCACGCACACGCGCTGCCCTCCGTATATGATACACGCGCGTGTCCCATCGAATATGCCGCGCGAATCGGACGGTGAAAAAGCCGAATTTCTCGGAAATATCGCGGAATGCCAGACGCTCGGAAGAGTCGATCAGCGCTCCCGTTTTTTAATTGGCCGCGGCTGACGAAGCGCATTGTACAACTGCCATCCTCGAATTCAGAAATTATGGTGGCGGATGCTGACCGCGTGGGAATGGTCGAGATGCAATGCCCGTCCGTCTGCCTATTGGTGCCTTGCAATGCAGGTGGATGTACATAGCTTACACGTTAATTAGCCCATGTAGCTTTAACGATTAATATTATTATTGTTAAGCATTACCACGTCAGCTTTAATCGTGCCACGATCTATCTTTCTATCAACTACTCTTGAAACTTTTACTTCAAACTTTTCACATTCTATCAAACATTCACATTTACATCGAAAATACACACACACACACACACACACACACACACACACACACACAGAGAGAGAGAGAGTCACAGAGGGACATATATTCAGATATAACGTTACGTAATAATAATAATAATAATGATGATAATAAAAATAATAATAATAATAATAATAATAATAATAATAATAATAATAATAATAATAATAATAATAATAATAATAATAATAATAATATATTACAATGTGAGCATAAGGAATTTATGAATATATGAATAAAAATAATTCACTCGTTACGAATAATTTTCAGGCTGAATTTTAACAATATTGTACGCAAAAGATTAAATTTAATTTCCTTCGTAAGTTAATAGTAAGATTTACCGTGTATAGAAATGCAATTTTTACCATTAATAATTAATAATGATATTATGACGAAGCTTGGTAGGAAAGATTGATTACGTAATTTAAATCATAGCCTCATGTAGACCAACCATTGTTGTCTTTTCCTTTGTAAATGATACAGCTGAAATTTACTCAGCATTGCGTAATTTTAGCTTTACATTACGATAAAATTTACCCTATCTCATAGTAGAAAATTATGATGTATTTATAAAGCTCCATCCTAATTATATTTATGATTTTTTCTTTGGTTTTTTTTTTTTTTTTTTTTTTTTTTGTAACGTAAATTAATATATAGATTCTTATTATTTAGAATGTGATTGATCGATGTAGCACGCGGTATTTCGGCATTCTTTGGGAAAAGGCGAAATGAATAAAAAGGATCGATCATACAAAAAAAAAAACGAGCCATCATTCGATCTAATTTCGAGAATGCCAAGGAATATCAAGAGTATTATATATAATTTATTGAATTCCGCTTTTCAATGTTATCGATTCGTTCACTTATTATTTCATTCAGTATATTAATTTGTACTTATAAATAACAATTACGTTATAATAAACGACGAGCTTTTTAAGCTTCCGAATATCTATTCGTATAATCGATTTTAACTAATCTAATAATACAATATTACGGAGATCAACAATTATTCAAACTTCTAAATTGTATAATTAAAGCTGTAATGCGCATAATTAATTTACTTCTCCTTTTAAGAAGACTACTAAGATCTATTATGAATTATATAATTGATAACCATAATTACAGCGTCGTTTGAAACAAAAACATTACTTTACACGCGTATGTAAATATAATAAATTATTCTTTAGTGATGTTAATGTTTCGATATGACGTTCATATAACTTAGACTATTTTGTAATTGTATCCTTGTTGCTATTTTCTTCTTAAATATTGCATAAATCGGAGAAAAATAAGGCAGTTTAGTAAATTTTTTAAAAACTATCCACATATATCGTTTTATATCGTATGCCATTAATAATATTTAATAATTTATTTCTATTGAATTTAGAAAATGCCGGCAATTTCAAGCACTGTGATAAAATATCACTTTAAACGTGATTTTGTTAAGAAAGTATAGGCATTTACTGTTTTGACGGCAATAATTGTGCTATTAAAAGTTGTAATAAGTGTACTTTTGCACTTACAGTATATTAAAATGCTGAATAAATGAAAATCTTTCCAACGGACGGTAAAGCTGTCATGATCCTGTATTCTCCAAGCTGGGCATATGATCGCCTCCGGCAAGGCTCAGACGTACACGACTATTTACAAGACAGGAATAAGTCTGATAAATTTTAATGTTTTCAAGTAACTACACTTTCGAGGTGTATAAGAAATTTGCAAAATACCCCTTAAATTCTCCATATATAAAATTAAGCTATGGTAATTGAAAAATGACAATAAATTATAATTGTGTTAAATTATACCTTAGAGATATTGCTCGATGGGAAAGCAATTTGTGTGTAAAAAATACACAAGGTCACGAACATACTTTGTTTGAAACGATTAGTTGTTTTAAATAAATACAATTTATATATTGCCTCGAATTAGTAAATATTTCATTAGATTTGCGTTTCGCTTGTTCGTCCGAGGTAATAATTTAAATAAAAATAACGTTTAAGCTGAAGAGTTTTGTGAATGTAAGTATTAGATTATGGATGAAGAGTGAAGCACTTTAACAATTTTGGAATGTTTTGCCAAACTGTAATTTGCAATTTATTAAACGGCATTCGTAGGTGCATGCAATACTTAATACATCCACGAGTTAAAAATTCCATTTACTTAGATCAGTCGGGAAATCTATCGAGTTTTGCAGCTCACTTACGAGCAGTGCAATAAAGTCACTTACAATGAGAAAAGAGTGGAGCGGTGAGCTTATGTATGTTGGCGCACAGAGGCGAAACCGGTTGCTTGCATTTTCAATAAAAATGTCAAACTGCCCTCTACGCAACGAAGACGCCGCCACTGCGGCGGCGGCGGCGGCGGCGTATGGAAATTTCACGGCCGGTAATCGAAGGGATCTGGCGCTTATTGTTTTCCGAGGGCTTCGGTCGTTAAGCGATATGCACTCGCAAGTTGCGTGTATTTATACGGGTTTCCTTAGCCCCGGGGATCAAAGCGAATGCATCGACTATATTTCGCTATCTTTTTCGATCTTTATTTGTGTTCTTTACCGCGAGTGGCTCTTAATGCCGCTGCCGAGCGAAATGTTGCCGTGAAAATTTTTCCTATTACAAGGGTGGAAAGCGCAATGGCGCTACGTCCCACGAATGACCTATTAATACCGACTTTTCATTTGGAACTATTGCGAAAGTCATCGATCGCTACTTGAAGAAAGAGAAGCGCGAACGCAATGTGCATCGCAAATTCGTTGCATTATAAATACAAATAGAAGACGCCGTCGACTCATCAACGCTTAGCTTCTTTATTAGTGCTATATTATTATGGAGTGCATAAAAGTCTCGTTTCAAAGCGTTCGATATATTGCATTTTAATTTATTAAAATCATCCGAGAGCTTAATTACATACTCGTAGAGTGGAAACGACTATTTATAAGCACGAGCTCGCATAAGAATATGATTTTTGGTGAGCAACCTCGATATTAACCGCAAGAGAAATCAATCTTCGTTGAGGCGCGTCGGTAAACGCGCGCACCTAAAGTATTTATCGATATAATAAGCCAATTCGTGGCGTTCATAAATTTTTTCGACGCATCCTTGTCACTCACCTGTCATTTACCATCACAATTAAACCATCATGTTGAATGCTTTCCAAGCGATAGGCTCTTCCTTTAGCTGCAGTGTATGCCGCTGACACCACCAGAACTACCGCTTTATCTGTCTGTCCCTCCTCCCTCCTGCCTCTATCACTCTCACTCGCTTTCTGTCTCTGTCTCTTTCTCTCTCTCCCTCTCCCTCTCCCTCTCTCTCTCTCTCTCTCTCTCTCTCTTCCGTTTCTCGACAATAGGCAGGTAGATAGATAGAGGAGCGCGCGCGTATGTTTGTGTGCACGCACTCGAGCTGCTTTCTCGCGTGTATCAAAGTAATATACGCGCTCGGATATGGAATATATGTTCAACACTTTATCTCGCATGCGTGTGGCGTCTTCTGACCTAGCGAGTATTCTATCCCATTCTCCGGTTGCCCCCCCCCGCCGCTCTCTCTCTCTCTCTCTCTCTCTCTTTCTGTCTCTCTCCTGCTAACACTGTCTCTCTTGTTTTGCCGTTGACTCGGTACGTGTTCACGAGCTCCGAGTGAAGTCCTTCCGGTGAGATGTAATATTACAAATGTGGCCGGGTATATAATATTTCGTAAAGGATTTGTTTATTAAGGCCCAGAAAAGTTAATAGATGCGTCGCTGAAAATAATTGAGCTATTTGCATTTGGAAAATCATTGTTCTATTTATTCGGGAAATAACGTCTTGATTTATTAAAAAAAGGCTTGATTTGTTAAAAAAATTTAAATATGACGCGTAAAGTATTAGCGAACGATTAAAATCACGCATTATTAATGATTGATGATTGTTTATTTAGCATTTTGTAAAATTTTGTAAATATAATGATTAGAAAACTATAAATGATCATGTGATCTTGTTTATTATTATAATGTCTACGTTAAAATATGCCAAATTGAATTAAGAATACAATAACTTTGATATTAATAAATACGTTTGCTAGCAAAATAGTCAATTTTAATTCTATGAAATTGATTATATGTACTTCAAACAAAAAAAAAAACTAAAAAAAATATATAAATAAATAAATAAAACACATCTGGCTTTCATAACGCGTATCAAGTTAGTAGGAAAATAATAAGCTTTTCCATGCTTTGTATAAATGCATTTAACATTGCAGAAAAAAATCACGTCCTATCAAATGCCATTCCTTAAAAGACACATACTAAAAAATGTCGTATTGCCGTACAATGCGGGAACAATTGCGCTTGATCGTTCGAGCCATTCGATAAAAAATAAATCACAAATACAAAATGCTTTGTGTAAAGAGCGATGAAAAATAAAGCACATTTGGACGTCTCTTAAAACGAGATCTCAGTGCTCGAGGGGAATTTGAAAATTCCCGGGTATGGGCCGTAAGTGCGCGCGTAGCGTAAGGATCGGTTTTTCTCCTTTGGCGGCTATTCGTCCTTTTTCGTCGACGCACGTCCCTACGACATAATGCTCGCCTCGAATGGTGCGCGCTTTAGAGTCATCCTGTTATTAATGACATTTAAATGGCAGAGGCTAAGAACGAGCGAGCCGTTGACGGCGCCGAGGAGGTAGAGGATTTTATGGAAAGCGTATATACGGGCATATACTTTTCCGTTTTGTAGTTTTAACGAGAGTGCTGAGAGTTATTCTTTGGTATTCCATTTTTAGATGTACGCTCGTTTGGAAACACGCGCCAATTCGCGTACGCGTATGCGCGCACACACGCATGCCTATCTATCTAACTAACTAGCTACACGCGCTCGTGCTCGCTCTAGCGCATACCCACACCCGGTTTTACATAAATACGTATGGATACATAGATGCGCGCGCGCGCGCGCACACACACACACACACACAAACACAAACACAAACACAAACACAAACACACACACACATTATTTACGGCACGGGGTATAAATGTTTTAATGAACAGCAGTTGTATATCATTTTTCACGACTCGAAAAGAGTAGGATCGCCGGTAAAGGGGCGATTTTACGTTATTAAAATGCGAATAATAACTGTGCGTTGTTTTGTTCGCTATAGGGCGTTAGATTCCAGGAAATTTTTGTTTCTGACTCTTTTTGCACTTCAATATGTTATTACGAAATTCTTTTGTACTTGTCTATTTTAAGGCATTGGTGGTGCAAGACTTTGGATAAGGCAACGTGAATAAAACATCGAAATTTTATAACATATAAATTACCGATATTTTATTACTTAAAGAAGTTCTAAGAAGGTGGCATGAAATTTTCATAAAAAAAAAAAACATTTTCTCAACTACATGAAGTGTGAAAGTAATAAAGATATTCGAACGTTATTTATTTGCAAGAATAAAAGAGAGAGAGAGAGAGAGAGAGAGAGAGAGAGAGAGAGAGAGAGAGAGAAAAGGTCACGAAGAGAGCAATCGAATTGTGCTTTGGATATGATCTTGTATCCAATATCTAAAGCAGAACCAATTCAATTCCTTATCAAACAAAAAATTCTCAAGAAAAAGCAGCATCGTTGTTTGAAAATATAAATTCTATTATACGAAGACATAGACTGAAATTGCAAATCATTCCACAGCCAATAAACAGTCGTTTATTATATTATGAAATTATATTCATAAATTCATAAATTATATGATTCCCAATACGCAGGAAGTCTTGGCAGTTGCTTTCTCAATTCCGATACATCGGACCAACCAATACCCATATTACTATAAAAACCAATATCTCTCTCTCTCTCTCTCTCTCTCTCTCTCTCTCTCTCTCTAAATTTTTATTCAATTTTCAATACTACTCATTACATTTTCATAAAAGTCATAAATTAAAATGGATTTATTATAGTAACCACTAATTTAATATGCGATATTGTACATTTAATATTTCAGGCATCTCATTCATAAGTACAAACAATTATCTTTCAAACGGTGCATTGTATTTTAATAAAGCTTTCATCGTTATAATATCGTTGCCATAATACCATTTATAAAATACTTATTACGAGGATATTATATAAGTGGTTTCGATAGTTTGTAAATATTTTAAATCTCATTAGGTAATATAGCAAGATCGAAACCATAATTTCCCAAATTATCCTAAACGAGTTTTATTTCTTTTTTCCATCTTCTTTATTTTATGTTTTTTTTTTTTTTTTTTTTTTTTTTTTTTTTTTTTTTTTTAATTATTATTGTATTTGAATATGATGAATGAAAAGTCATTAATTGTTTCTATCAACCTTGTAATATTTTGAAACAGCAATAATATACGTTGTACATGCACTCGCTACCAACCAATTGAATTACGACTTTGCAGAAAATTAAAGGACTTCATGCATGGCATTTGTGAAATGATAATTCAAATTTATCATTCGTCGACATTATGAAATGATCAATCGAGCAAATATCTAGAGTTTTATCGATCGTTACGACCTATGCGATATTGAGGTTCGGCAAAAAAAAGCCTTCCCCCCGCTTCGATATTTCGACGAAACTGTATAATCAGCGCGTACGTAGTATCTCAAAAATCCTTACACGTTTAGCTAAACCGGTTGCATTGAAATTGAACGCTATCTCGCTCAAATCCACGCCGTAGTGAAGAAAATTTTCTGCAGTCCGCCGCACAACTTTCTTCGCAAACTTTGAGTAAAGGCAGCTTTCCCAAACCATCAGTTCCGTAAAAAACACAGCCGACAGTACAAAGAGTCGCCCTACCAATCTCCGCCGGCGCGCAACAACTCTATCTCGCTCGCTCCTCACGCTCCAGGCTCACGTTTCCTCGCGGCTCTGCGAAAAAAAGGCCGCCCTTTTGATCGGCGGTGCGCGTGCGTTAACGAGGGATCCGGCTAATTGGTCCGGCTCGCCGTATTTCTGTATGATTTTCGAGCGACCGATAGGCGGCGACACGAGCCGTGTAATGGATAGTCGGCGAGCGCCGATCGCAATTAAGCCGATTGAATGTCCGTGTTTGACGCGCCTCCGCCACCTTCGCCCCACCCGGGCCCCTCCCATGACTATACACGCGTTTGTCGCCGCTTAATTGAATTAGGATCGATTTGGAGGGCGCGCGGAGTGCGAGTGGTTAGACGTCGTTGCGGCGGGCGGCGAAGGGAGGCATTGGAAGGCGTATTACCGGACGGCCTGTGCTCGCACTTTTATGGAGAGCCTGTCGGGTTTATTCTCTGTTTACAAGCCACATCGTGCATGTTCCCAATTGGCCTTCCTCTGTACACAATAATTCCTATAATTCCTCTTATTTTTGGGCCCCTCGCGCACATACGAAGAGAACAAATTTGTCTCTTGCAAAGAGCCAGACAGCGGCTTTATCGTGGCTACGTAAGGAATTAGCGGAATATGGCATAAGAGTAGATTACGTTTTTAACTAGAGTAAAGGTAATTTTTAGCGAGCTAAATTTATTAATGGCTACGCTAATAAAGCTATCTATAATAATTAAACTGAAATTTTTCATTTCCGTTAAAATCTATAAGCGATCGTCGAGACGTCTCCTCTCACAATTAAGCGTACAGATTTTAGTTGGGTATGTAAATCAGCAAGGAAAAGTACATTTTCCTTCTCTTAAATTACAGTAATTATTATGATTACATATGTTAAAGGAAACTTTTTACGATCAAACGTAATGATGTAATACTGTCTATAGTGCTTACTAAATAAATTCAATATTTATAAAAAAATTATTATTGAGATTGTTGGATATACGTATTCAAAATTATAGTTTAAACTAATATTATATATATTTCCTAATGACCTAGTTTCTTATTATTAGCAGATTATTTATAATCTACTGCACGAATTGGAATGGTCGAAAAAGTTTGTAAAGTTTGTAATCGATTTATATTTGACAATAGAAGCTTTTTACGAAGTTACTTTTAATAAGTTTTCTACAAACTTTGTTCTCAGATGGAAAAAAATACGAAGTTCTATATGAAAGAAATTTGAAATTTAAACGAGCCAAAATATAATCCCAAATATAGTTCCAATTACTTGACCAAATTCTATAAGATTTAGTGAAAGATTACTTGCTGTGTATGAAACTGATTACTAAAAGAAAGTTGAGATAATTAAAGACTTAAACGTAAGGCCCGACATGTCATTATTTAAATAAAAAGTCTGGATAAGCAGATGATATCGCTGCACGCTGACGTCTTTTGAAATCGAGAAAAAAAAGCATCGACAAAATCGGAGAATACGGCGAGCGCATCCTGTGTAGAGGAAACCCGCGCAAAATCAAGAGGAGCACAGTCATATTGCGTCCTTGATTACTTAAATTACACAAGCAACCGCGGTAGAACAGTAGCAGCGACAAGAAGATTTAACACAGTCCACGCAAACGTGAGATGCAGCTTAAAAGCGAGGACGCCTCTCGTGCATCAGAGATGTCCATCAGCTCGTTTTTACCTTCCGCTTTTAACTCCCTGGCGCTCAAGGCCGTTCCTGCAAAGGTCGACGCTCATTGGAGATCTAGCTAGCAAAAAGCGCGTGGTTGTGAAAATTGATCTGAAAATAATTCGTCTATGATATAAAGCGCGTCCATCACTAACGAGACTCCTTTTCTCCCTCCTTGCGCACGTTGAAAGAGATAAAGAGAGAGAGAGAGAGAGAGAGAGAGAGAGAGAGAGTGAGAGAGAGCGAGAGGCGGTACGCACACATTATAACACGTGCAAACGACTATGCAAATTCAAAACGGCTCGGGCTCTTCTCTCTCTCTCTCTCTCTCTCTCTCTCTCTCTCTCTCTCTCTCTTTGGGGTGGCGCTGTCGATAAATCACCGGGAATCACTTCCAAAGCGCCTACCGTGTGCGCTTATATTAACCGCTGACGATGATGCCGACGAGTCGGGACCTAAAGATCTTGTGTGCCAATGACATGACTACGCGCGCGTGTACACTAACACAAGTAAAATACACGTCCACAATCTCACTAGATTCTTTTGTCTCGTGCACATTGGGTAAATGTGCGTTCGACCCTCGGACCTCGAGGCTTTGCACTCGCGTACGTCGAGAAGTTTGATAATAATGACATATCGATCCACCAAACATCACGCGAGAATTCAGTTCACTTTAAGACACCGCGTGTACATTGTAATAGAATTTCATTTTTTTTTAACAAGAATATGTTTTGATTGTGTGAAAACTTGTTGACTGATTGATAACTCGTAAATTGATTAACATATACCGATATTATATATATATAAATATTTAATTTTTAATATATGTTTAATATTTATCATGTAGAAAGCCATGTAATTCGTCCTTTTATCATCAAATTAAATTAATGACAGTTTAATGTAAGAAATGTAGTGACATGCATTTCTGTTGGTTGTGTAATTTTTTTTCTGGATAAAAATATTCGTTTGTGCTGGGCTTTTCAAATTACACGTGCGTAACACTAATTTTTAATATCAATTACGATACAGTTGGCAAGAATTCTCTAAAACACTTTTGCGTATTTCGCTTTAAGTAGAAAGTATGACATTAATAAGAAAATAAAAAACAATCGATGGTATACTTTTGTCGCAAATATTTGTGCAAATAAATTTCCATTTGGAAAAATAAAGGAAAGCAGTTAGGCAAATGAGAAAATATTGGCTCTAAATTTTATTTTCTAAATATCGATAATTAATTTGAATCATTTTCTTTTATCGATTAAACATTTATCCGCCTTTGAATATTTAGCTTTTAGCTCGTTAGAATTATTAATTTTTGTATTTTTGTTTCATCATAGTGTAATTCTCGGTATTCAACGCAATAATTTTGGAATTCAATATTGCAAAATGAAATTAATAATTTTCTTACAAGTTTCTCAACCAAGCCTCAATTAACAGTTGGAGAAAGAATTTGTCAAATCCCTGTTAAATATTTAATATACTTTCACCAATCCAAAGTCGGTTTTGATATAATTTGAGAAATATTTAATTACGTATTCATAATACATAAGTTAATTAATTCTTAAAAAGGAAATCATCTATCTATTTCTACTTGCACTTTATATATATATATATATATAAAGTATATATAAATATATATATATTAATAAAGTATAGCTATTTGAACTGGTATTACATTAAATTTAAATATTGTCAAATATTCCCTAGAAATTAGTCATAATTCATTATCAACGGTGATTTATTGTTTAAAATTCTGCAATTATCGTAGCAATTGGACGACTTATTAATAATAATCAACAATTTGACTTTGAATTCTTAATTATAAGATAAAGTACTCTAAGGTAAAGTAAAATTTTAAAATATTTATTTAATCAATAAAATATCGTAATTATCACAATCAACGATGCTTTAAGTTAATCCACTAATTTTATATACTATTTATTTCAATTTGATACTTTAATCCTCGTTCTTAAGAACGTAAATATTCATAAAACCAACATAAAAAAAGAAATCATTGGAATTTCATAATGAATAAGATAGAGTAGGAGGGCAATATTATCGCAAGTAAAATAAATGGCTAAAATAATAAAATTTACTAAAAATCTGTATGAAATTAGGATGAAATTTGGATGAATTGTAAAAATGCTGGTTTTTATTCTCCCATAAATTTATTAAATCGCTGTTATCGTTACGTAACATAAAAGTCTTATTTAAAAAGCGATAATATTAAAGATAATCCCATATGGATTTGTAACAAGAGCTTTTAAAAAATATGAGCAAAGAAAAATGAAAAAATTTGATAATAAAATATCATGATACATATTGCGCGATAAAAAGGAACTTACAATCTTGAAATAGAAGAATTTTATATTGCACTTAACGTTGTAATCGTAATTAAACCACGCATATCAAGATGAATAATGTCCGCTTGCTGGAATGAAAAAATAAAAAAAAATAAAAAGGAGCATCGTGTTGGACAATAGTTGGCGTAAAAAAGTAAAGAGCACATCGCACAAGTGGAGAAAGACGAGGGCGAAAGAATAATAAGAAACTTAAGATAAATAGGGTGCGCTTTAATATTCTTGGGTTGTGAATGCGCTTTTTCCCTTTCCGATAATAGTAATTTGATGCACCGGGATTAATATAAGCAATCTAGGATAAAAGTCGCTCGTCTAAGCACTTAAAACGTCGCGCTGCTGCCGCAGCCGCTATGCGATGAAAGCGCCCAAACCGGCAACTGAACAATCAAAAACGCGAGCATTCCCAATTGACTACACGCAGTCAAACACTCGAAATACCGGGCCAAGAGCTCTAAAACCATCGTTATCCGAAACCCGCATCCCTCGCTCCTCCCGGCCGATCCGTTCATCCCGCGCGTCAACCCTCGTATTGTCGAATTGAGCATCGCAGCGGGCCGAGAGAAAGGGAGGGGGTTTTGAAAAAGGGCCACGAAGCCAATACTGGCGCTCCCCCGGTTCGGCGCACGCGTCGACATGCAAATTTTGCGACGACGCGCCACACCGGTGCACCGGCCGCCCATTCCACGAACAGCCGTGGGCGCGAGTCGCCGGAGTGGGGGGCACTCGGACTCTGGCCATCAGCATATCTAAATAATCGAACGTATGGACCGAGAAAGAGGGGCGGGGGCAGAATAACAAAGGTCGAGCGGAGGATATACAGTCGCGTGCGAAAACTGGCGCCGATGTCGCTCCGGATGGTCATTACTGCGGCTCGCGTCGTCGATCCTATAGTGCGATTTTTCAACGGCTACGGGAGCTGGAATTAATGATTGTTCGCGAAGGTGCGATGGTTAAGCGCTCCCCGAGTGGTCGGCAAGGCATCGTAAAAGCGCATTCGAAAATGCGATTTTGTTCGCTGGATTTTCACGGGCGGCACGAAAAATATTTGGTTAGTTAATCGGAAATCGGTCTGCTATGATTGAGATATTGTAAGTGAACGTGAAATAATTACCGGATTAATAACTAACAATTATTATTCATCACTTGAATGCGCATCCACATTAGAAGATTTCTCAACAATATCATTACGAATTAATTACGCTTTAAGTCGCTTTTAACATTTGATACTACCTATTTTATTAGATACACTACTGACGTATGTCAGTAATATCACCGGTATAAAAATATTTATTAAATATCACCGTTAAATATTGCTCTAAAGAATGAATGGGGAATAATTTTAATTTATTTATTATATTGATTAAATAACATAAACTGTAAATTAAAGACAACAATAAAATTAGCAGTGTAAGTTGATATTGTTAGATAAAGCTTGTGATAATTGCACAGTCGTCATTGTGAATCGTTAATAAATATCCATAAGACACGGTAGATCTAATGAGTATTATAAACAAAAAGAGAAAGTATAGCTTTATATCTAGGGGAGAGGGAATAACGGGCATTACCATATATTTCAATTTCTTGCATTCGCCCATTAGTTTCTGATAAGAATGTTAGTGATATAAATATATATGTAAAAATGTATAGTTATGTATATGTATATATATATATATATATATATATATATATATATATATATATATATAAATAAATAACGATTACAATGTAGTTGCTATTTGAGAGTAAAAATATGTAATTTTGTATCGAGTACGTGCACGCATATTTTTGCCCAAGTTTATAGACCATGAAAAAATATTGCTACCGAAGCATACTTATTATGCTTCAATCAGCCACCGCAAGTAATAAATTTTACAGTATTACAATCCTTCCCTGCCCCATTCTACCTATGACCAAAGCTATACAACCGATACATCTTTAAGCTCGCGCGCAAGCGGACGTTCAAAAGAGAGAGAGAGAGAGAGAGAGAGAGAGAGAGAGAGAGAGAGTGCGTGTGCGTGTGCGTGTGAGGGTGAGGGTGAGAGGGAGGGGGAGGGGGAGTGAGAAGGTATGAAAGGGGAGGCAAAGTATAGAGAGACTGGGAGTTTTTGAACCGAACGAAAAGGACAAACGACGCGTGCAACAGCAGCGGCAGTAGCTATGTTCACCGGGTAGCAAAAGCAGAGCTTGATTTGCATTGCAAATGGCTATCGGGTTCCTTGAACCAGATCCGATTGGCTGCTCTGCCACTAGTACTCGCGAATCTAGATCTGTACCGGCAGCTCGTTCCGTTCGCGCTTTTAAATTCTGGGGACGCGCATCATTGATTGTCGATTGAAAATCAACGAGAGGGAGACAGGAAGAGAGAGAGAGAGAGAGAGAGAGAGAGAGAGAGAGAGAGAGCGTGTATATATGGGTACCAACACCCCGCTCGTTTCTTCCTTCGAGGGACCCTGTACGCGAGATCCTTTATATGTATATATCATTTCGTGCCTCTAAGCGCGCATAATGTCGGTAGAGCTCTGGAAATGCAACGGCAGCTGCCGATAATGAATCTAGAGATCCCGGGTGTCCTTGTATGCGCGTATCCCCCCGATTGATTTATCGATTAATTTACATACGTGCAATCACGAAGTGAGAAAGAGGAAGAAGGAGAGGGAGGGATGTGGGTAAAGGCAAGCGAGCGAGCGATCGAGCAGGCAGAAAGGGTTGAGACAACGAGAGAGTCGAATCGGGGTAAACCGATCGACTAGCGATGCCCGCGGACAAATAATATGTGCCGAAGTGTAGCATCCTCATAAATAATGCAAGGTGACGCTCGTTGCGCGATAATGAAATAAGGAGATGCCATTAGAAACTTATGTCGTTGGCTTATTTTCAATATCTTTTGTCTCGCGGCTTTCCAATACGATCTCTGTATTTAGTTGTTACGTTATACGGGCGGCAGGCATTATGGCGCGGCTAGAAGGAACGAGCCAGTCAGTATATGTCTCTCTCTCTCTCTCTATGGGTGGTCTGTTTACGACATGAAATTTCATGACCTTCGCAATAGCGCGCGCTTATGAATTACGATCGCACTTTGAAAAATTATCAACTTTTATTGAACCATTCCGATTGATCTGGAATATTGTTATTGCTTTTAGTTCATTTTAGGCCGAATCGATAAGTAAAATTAGGCTACATTTATATCCTACCGACAGCACTACTTATTTACCATTCAACAATTATTTTCTTATTATCATCAATTTCAATGCCTTAATTAATAAACGTTCCATAATTAATAAAGAGTTTTGTGAATTTTATCTCCTTCAATGCTAGAAAGTTATTTATAATCGAGCCACCTTTTTCCAAGCCGATATTTTGAAACTTCTCATTATTATCATTTATTTAGCAATTTATTTATCTCCATCACCGCTATCATTATTATTACCAATACTCCCCCCGCTTCCTGTTATATCACGTATTATTATTTAACGTTCTCGCCGTCGCTGTCGCTCTTATTAATATGGATATTGTAATAGAACTATTTGATTAAAATTTTATATTTTTCTCTCATAAAAGAAACTTTAAAGATTCAATCGTAGCGTTGCGTTGGCCTCATATTTACAATCGAAGCTCATTTTTAACCACATAATTCGCCTTTTGTCGATAAAATTTTCGTTAAATTAACAGAACGCTTGTGCCGCTGCTCCATCCCAGCCCATCCAGCCATCCTGCATTATTTTTCAAGTGCTCTCGCCTCGGCTTTCACCGATCACCGCCACGTGCATTAAGAGGCGCTGCATTATCATATGCTGAATTTTCGAAACTCGCTGGGAATTCGATGTCAGGATGTCCCAGGCCTCGTTTATCAGCTGCTCGGGCCCAGCCTGTCATTCCTCGATCAAGACCAATAAGTCTCAATCGCACATTAATCGCGCGCTGTCGCATCTCATTCACAGGCGAGAAAGCAACGCCGAAGGGAAATGCACGAGCGGTTCCTCTCCTCAGATCCCTCTCCAATCCCCCATCCCCATCTCGCCCCACCGCCACAATACACACAATCCATCCCTCGGGCCAGCCCCGTCACCGCCACCGCGTGCGCGACGTCGACCTCGAGATATGGACCGGTGTCATCTTCCCGTTGAGAGTTCGTCGTCGCGCGCGGGGATAAATGTCGGGGCGGTAAGTGAATCGCGATGGGGTCGGTCTCGAGAGCCGATCGATCGATTAGCAATCGGTCACGCGTAGCCTCGCTGACTATATCTCCTGGCTACCTGTCGCTCGGCGAAACCAATACGGTACCACATTCCTCCCGACTCCCCCTCCCGCCAAGACACGGGCGACAGGTACGACGAGCCGGACGTCGGCCGTAGAAGGGGTGTGTGTGAGGGACAAGAAGGGAGCGTTGGAGTGGCGGCGGCGGCGGCGGCGGCGGCAGCGGCGGCGGCTGTGACGGCGATGGTGAAGGGAAAGGGGATGGTGGATGAGGGGCGAGGAGGGGTGGTGGGGAGGAGGAACGGCCGATTGCCCACACGAAATGCACGTACGTGTGAGGATCGATAACCGGGCGCTCGCATAAAGTGCCCGGGCTCTGTTGCCATGGACAAAGGCGTAAAACTTCTCGTCCGCGCGATACCAGAAATTTATGTCCCCCCGGGCGCGTGCAAGCGTTGCGTGTACCGCGCGGGGACACGCGCGCGCCCGCGCACATAAATAAACGTCTCCGGCCCGCACTATTCCGGATTCACGTGTCCTTTCAGTGGCTCGCGTCGCGCGCCTGTCCCGCTTTTACCGCTTATAAACGGGAAAAGCGACGTCGCGGGGAAGGGAAATGATGGCGGTCCCGAGATGGCCGGCCTCTGACCAAGAAGCCGAGCTGCGCGTTGATTTTGCCGCGAGGAGCCTGTCCAGTACGGTCATCTCGGTTCCCATTCTCATGCAATGGGAAACTGACGAACCAAGCAATAATGGCTTATCGATCGGTTTCCCGATGCTTGGTATAATGGCTCTGGGCCCACTTTGATTTCTTCGTTTAGCCGGCTTTAAAGACCTTTTATTGGAGCGAATAAAATGGAAATGTAAAGAACCGTCGATATTTACTTATTGGCTATTCGCCTCCCGCAGGCTCAAAATTTTAATTACTTGGCAGTTTAACGTAACTCGATCCTCGTCTTGCCTATCATCGCACTCTTGCTGAATAAAACTCAAGATCTTAGATTATAAAAGCATTACAGAAATCTAACGAAGGAAAAAGATATAAATTATCGGTTATTTATATTGCCTTTCAATCTCACCATAATCCTACCTCGTAAATATTTTAAGGACAATTAGCCACTATATTGATAAAGCTATATGGGAATTGCCATTGCTTACAAGCCGTTCCGAAAATCTGCATAAAAATATGATCCATTATTATTATGCAGGCGTTGTACCATTTTCCATAAATAAACTTTATATAAAGAAAAATTCGTTATTTTATTTCCGTTTCCCGCCTCCTCGATCGACGCTTCGCGCAATGCACTCTACCACATTATTAAACGAATATTTGACAAACGTCAACGGTCTTTCCTTACCACCACACTTAATATTTCAGTGCCTTTATTGCCATCGTCATTTATTAGTAATTTATTTATGATAATGTAGCATATACTTAACTAAACAACCGCATGTTCAATATCATTAGATTTGGTATTAAGTCAAGAATATTATCGTATGATAAATTGATGCTCATTACGAATACTGATTATGTCGAATACGTGAATGCCTTTGTGTCACATAATAAAACGTAAGGACTTTGATTTTTCTGTCGCTTTTTCTTTCGCTTTTTTTTTTTTTTGCTTTTATTTTATTTTATTTTATTTTATTTTATTTTTTTTTTATTAACCTCGGTAAATTCATCCACAGTCATAACGATAATTAGATATCACAATTTCTTAATAGAATCTCTAATTACCACGAGTAAATGCCTGTATTCAGTCTCGATTGGATGACTCATAAGCGAGGCAAGGTTAGTTCGTACTCTACTCGTGTGTCACGAAGCAGGCGATGGTGCATCGAATTTGAGCTCATTGACTACTCAACGTACAGTCGATAAGAAAATCAAAAGAATGCCAAAGATCCTATTGTTGCCTGCAAAAAGAGCGACCAAGGCGTGAGAAGAGCATGGCGATTGGAATTTCGGGGCTTCGACTTTCCATATTGATCGATACGTTATATTGGCCGGGAGCGATCGAACGGTCAAATGTAAACGAATAAGAAATTTCGTAGAAAAATAATCAATATTCGATTAATAGACTGCGAATAGTATAGAGTCCAGTGTAATTATTGACGCACCCGCAGTATTATCAATTGCATTGAAGATTATTTATTTATTAGGTGATTAATTTTCATGCGCCTTCATTATTTTAGATTTCTTCGAAAATGTCGAGTCGAGGTATTTCTTTCTCAAGAAATGACTCATAACATATTACAATATTTTCATACAAAACTGTTTTCTTAGTATTTTTCACATTATTATATTGTCAAATATAATAATTCTGCAGAACTGAAAAAAGTCTATAATTATACATTATCTCGTATTATTATTATGCATAAAGTGTGATAATTTCAATCTTTAGTACTCTGACTTACGATGTAATGTAATTACATACGCGAAATTTCCATAAGTACATTGTTTTCAAGAAGCTTATTTTAATTTAATTAATGACATTAATTTATTCGATTTTATCATTAAAATTATTCAAGTTTAATTAATACTTTGCACATTGTTTGCTACTATAATACAATATATTCACAATTCCACGCACTTTGTTAATCTATAATATAAAACAGCAGTAATATTATCGATTGAGTTATTACGCGAAATTTAAATATTAACGCGCGGAATGTAAATTCTGAAACTAATGACTATTAACAATTTAAATTTTAATACAAGTATTATAATATAGCTGGTTATATGGAAGAACGCATACGCATACGCATTAGTTATATACGTACAGTGGCGTGGGTGTGTAGTAAAAGCGAGGAAGCCGTAATGTGCACTGCATTGCCTCTTCTTCGTCAGTCGTGCAATTTATCAATTTTCCTAGACATCGGAGCACACTCGTTTATGATTAACCGCCAGTACGAAACCTAAACAATAAAGAAGAGTTTTATTTTTATTACTTCGAGCGAGGATCCTGCGCACGTTTAAGATTACGCCCAAATAAAGTCACATTCAAATTGTTTTAGATTAGAAAATGAAAAAAAAAAAAAAAGGAAAGAGAAGAAAGAGAAGAAAGAGAGAAAAAAGAGAGATTCTACTTTTTAGTCTTATCCATAGTTTGCCTATTACAGCTCTTACCTCGTTGACGTTTATTTAATTTATTTGCACGAATTAATATATGCTCTCTACGAATAATAATAATAACAATAATAATGTAAAAGAGCAAGAGCATGTTCTTGAATATTTCGCGACATGGCGCTACAATGGTCGATGGTCGACGTAAAAGTTACCACCAGTGCAACAATAGCAGGCATTTTTCCATAAGTCAAAGCATTTTCACGAAGCTCTTGATTTTTAAAAAGCTGCTATTTAGCCCGCCATACGAACATCAATTCTATCATATAACGCAATAAATTAAAGCTCTCGAAATTGTCAACAGTCAACATGCAAAGTACACGACTACGTAGCCCTAAAAATCGGCGACAAAACGTATCAATTTAAGCTGATTATGTCGGCCTGACAATCTGAATCATGCAACGCGCGCAATACATTACAAAGAATTCAATTTTCGTGCGGCGTCAACACACCGAATCCCAAGATAAAGTCCGTAGCAAAGAAAGAACGGCGAAGCTGAAAAATTCATTGAATAAAAGAGGGCCGAATGATAGAGGTGGCGGTTGGCGCCGTTGCGTTAAATAAGATCGCACCACTCCGATACGTCCGGAGAACAGCGAAGGCATACGTTGTACCTTAAGCATTGCAGCACATTTAGCGATTTTTATTTCATCGGGGCTCCAAGCCCGGAATTAATTCAGTAGATAAAGCCCGTGTGTGTGCCGGCCGTTTTTCAGCAAATGCTCAGTCCTCGTTAAAGACATGTTTGGCTTCTCATGCGTGACAACTATGAGAAATGACTAAACTCTGCGCGCGTTCGCGGAAAATGATTTATTCGGCGATTGGCCAGGACGATATACAGAGACTGGGCTCGACCCAAAGTACATTAGCGATTTCCTATTGGGCGCACTTTGTTTCGGATAGAATTGCTCATGATAAAATTATCTCGTAAAATTGCCGAGGAGGTCATATAATAAATATTGCGCTAGTGAATAATTCATAAAGTGAGCAGCGCTGTGACTTTGCCGTACTTTAGCTCCTTATTGAGCTTCGTTCAAATCCAATTGCTTCATTGCTTTATTGGAAAATATCAAAATTCAACGGATCTGCTTTATTTTTGGTTTTAATTTCTTTTTATTCGTACGTCGTTACCCGACTAGTCTATGACTTATTGAAGAGGAACTATTTAGACGATTTGGCATAACAAAAAATCCACCTGATTGTGGCGGTTAGCAATATCTATTTTCAAAACAAAAAATTAGCAGTATAAGAAATTAATTTCTGCAGCCTATGTTTTGAGAAGTGATATCGAAATGTAAACATCTCAAATTTCAGCTGAAAATTAAGATGAAATATGAGGGCTTTTTAAGATATGCAAATATTTTATATAATACTCGCGAGATTCAATTTGATAATTATTGTCGACAAAACAAATTGGTTAAAATATTCAGTAAAATATGTGGCTACGGGTTTTTATTAAAGTAAATTTATTAAGCCGTTCGGCTGGAAACGATTAAACAGTTTATTAAAGGATAAAACGTGACAAAAAATTATTGCTTTACAATTATTTTCATTGTTTATCGTTTTTTATTGCTTTATTTCTCTTTCCTTTCTTTTGCATTGTTTTTTCGTTTTTTTTTTAATTTTTTTTTTTTTTCCTAAACGAAATAATTCAGCATCTCGCAATTAATAATAAAAAAAACTAATAAAGCAAAATGGAAAATTGGATAGTCTATTACAGTGCAAAGTCTGCGTGCACTTCCGGTTTCGCATTGTCTATATTCAAACGAGTACACATTGAAATATTCGTTCCTTTTCTTTTTTTTCGTTTCTTCGCTCGTCTTTCGTTACCTTTCCTCCTCTCTCTCTCTCTCTCTCTCTCTCTCTCTCTCTCTCTCTCTCTCTCTCTCTTCACCAGCCCCTCCCATCACACCTCCCCAGTCTCCTTCATTTCATTAGTTTTTAATATAATTCTCTTTTTGAATATCTACGTTCGCTTAGAATAAGTAGAGATTTGGCGTTTTCCAAGTATAATATGAGGTAAGAAATCACGAGGTCCTCGACCTCATATTTTGAAAGTCGATACCGTTGCGCACGAAAAATTCGCGAAAAGTCGCGTAAGCTCTTTACTCGGCGCTGGACTCTCTCTCTCTCTCTCTCTTTCTCTCTCTCTCTCTCTCTCTATCTCTCTCTCTCTAACTCTCCCACTCTAATTATCGTGCTCTCGTTTCCCGGTATATGTCACTTTACAATGCAAGTGCGATGAACCTCCGAAGACGAGAGCGGCTGCAATTGCAGAAATTCGAACTGTGTGAGATGTTCGGTTGCCCGCCCACGCGCAGCCGCCGAGGTCTAGCAGTCTTATCTCAAGGAGGAAAAGAGGCGCCCTGCAGATAAGGTGGACTCGCGTCTGTACAATCTTTGCGCCATTATCCGAAGGAACATTATTTCCTGGAGAAATAGGAGAAACGTGTCGCGTTCCTTCACAACTTGTCTCGCTCCAGCTCCCGCTGTTTTAATCATTCAGGACTGAATGATACAATTACTTTTCTGAAATAGTTATTAATTTAAGGATCGGCGCCGAGATATAAGATTATCAAGGAGAAGTGTTTCGTACGGATTATTATTCTATTCTTTTAGTTTTATTTTTCTCATTTTTTTTCTTTTTCTTGTTTTCTTTCGATTCTTTTTTTTTTTTTTTTTTTTTTTTTTTTTTATTTAATTAGCTAATAGATACGATAGAGAGGCAGAATTATTAATCTGTTGCACTTTTTAAAGATTCGTATCAAGTGATTGGAATCAGGATATAAGAGACAATGCCTATTTAAATGGCATAGAGTTATTCTTACGTTCCATTAGTAAATTTTTACTTTTTTATAATTATTCTTAGTGTAAATTGAATTTTTTTAATCGTCACAATATACCTTAATCGATATTTTATTAATTTTCTCTGAACAATTTTTTATAACGTAGGGAAAACACGAAGTATTGGTGGAATGTTGAATTAAATAACGGAAATATAATGCACAATATAAATTCTACGTAATTAATCATAAACAGTATGGCCTCCATAATTATTGTGAATAATTATTTTTCCATAATAATTAATGATGATCTAACAATGAAGAATTATAATATATCGTAAATATAATTCAATAAATGGACAATGTATTATCAGTTAAATCATAATTAGCGTACAATTATATTAAATCTTCACATTTGACACACCGAATAAATATTGAAAAGCTTAAATAAACTAAATATATAATGGTGATTGTAAGTCATTGATAGAACTAGTTGTAACGTTTGTACATATACTGGTTCCCTTATCACAATAAAATCTAGCGTGTACCATGAGCGAAAAAGGCTTTGGCCTTTAGGTACTGATAATTCCGTATATTTATGAGCATTTTTCTAATTCTTACGAAATAACTGTGTTAATTGTGAGACGTTCAAATAATTAGCTTCGATTACAAAATGCATACTGGTTACAAAATATTTTGTAATCTCTTGGAAAGAATGTAGCGATCGGTGAAATACGCACAGAATTATTTTTGGTACGGTGCTTTCACTTTCGATTTATTTCCCCGTATAGAAAAACGAAAAATCGCCGCTTCTCGGAAAAAATTTTATAATTTTTTTTTCTTTTTTTTTTTTTCGTCGCGTCAAAGTTTTGTAATTCAACGTAAGAAAAAAAAAACAAGAGAGAGAGAGAGAGAGAGAGAGAGAGAGAGAGAGCGTCGAATGAAACGTCGATTATGAATCTTGGCAAATGGCGCAAATTTCAGCCACGCTCGTTGCTTATTTTCCATTTGTAAAAAGCAGACGCGCGAACGAATAAAGTCAAGGACGGCTTTTACAGTTTCTTCAGTCGAGACAAGTGCAACGGCCCAACTCAACTCGTCGATGCATTTCAGCCTGGCATATCTACAATGCCAACACGAAATCAGCGTTGCTTAGCCAGACGACGACGACTGCTCGCTTTTTTCTCCATCCCATATCGGAATACACTCGGCTCCCCCGAGCATATATCGATATCGCTGCGAGAGCCATTTCTCGGTAATAAGTCGCGTGACACATGGAGAAAAAGTTGCCAAGAGTCGGCTGCACATTTGATATAAGCCCGCGCCCAGCGTCTCTTATAATCGTCGGCCGGATATATGGCATATCGTGTAATTGGAGCAATTGGACGAAGCGATTCGTGCCTTTGTGTTTATACGTGTAAGCCAACTTCCTTTTTTCCGTTTTTGAAATAAGATATTTTGTAGCGAGACTTGTTATCTGCCTCGATGCGATTGAATATTTTCTTCCTCCGGGAAAAACGAGTGTCCGCCAGTATTTTTTTCATTTATTACACGTCTACGCGCATCCTTTCGTATTCCTATTTATTTACACTACTTTAATTTGCGTTGGTTGACTTGCAATTGCGAACATCAATTAATCAATCTGTAATTGAAAAAAAAAAACTTTAATTCGATAAGCTTCGAAAAATAAGGCGGAAAAAATTCACTTTGCCTACGTTTACAATTTATTAATTTTTACTCGAAAATAATATCTTGTAACCCCCTAGGATTAATTTACAAAAATTTGTTCTTATTTACTTTATATATGTATATGTATTTGCTCGCGATTCGAGTTCATTGAGTTCTTTTATAAACAGAGTATAACAGCGTAATATTATTATAGCGAAGAGGAAAAAATGTCACAATCAAGCGAACAATTTGCCAAATATGCATACAATTTTATTGGAAATTATAAGCGATTAATAATTCAATTTCTCAAATACTCTTTGTAAATTTCCTTATTAATTAAGTTATAATTAAACGTGCTAAATACCATAGATATTAAAAAAAAAAAAAAAAAACCTCTTATCTCGAAATATATTTGTTCGAGTTATTCGTTCCAACAACTTGTTCCTGCCAACTATTATACCTATACATTAAGGCATATTCAATGCATTATTGATTTTATCTTTCTTGATTTTTATTTGTCTTACTTATTAATTCAATCCATTCATTCCTTTTCTGTAATTTGATGCAGTCATAAATAAATTAGGGCTGTCGTGAAAAAATTATCTACATTCTCTAAACAGCAATATTCATTTTAACAAATTATACACATTGATTAATTAGATTATTAATATGAGAGAAATTTTACGTTTTTCATTTTTTACTGATATCATGTGCCTATATCTAATTATCTAATTTATTTATTATTACGATTACTTAATGTTTAATGTCATATAATTTTGCACATGTATTCGTAAAAATAAAATATTAGTATTTTATTGTTAAAATTGATTTTAATGATTGGATATTTCGATATGCTCCAATATTAATAATAATAACAATAACAATTAACATTGATCTTAAAAATTTTGTTTATGCATATTCCTAGTGTTTAGTATTGTGATCTATAGATAATGTTTTTATATAAACACACACAGGCACACGTATAATATTTTTCATTTTATATTGATCATATAAAATATTTATTCAGCCTCATCCTCTATAATATTATGAGTTATTATAAATTTTATCAACCTCATATTTATTCCCATAGTATTTTTCTTAACCCTTGATCCAATCTCCAAAGCAGGCAAAGATATTAAAAAGGCTGAGCGTCAATTTTATTTGTTAATATTTTTAAAAAAGACGCAACAAATTCAATCGATTCGAAGTTAAATGGAAACGTCAGTCGAGTTCAAAGTTTTTAAAATGATAAGACAGCCGTAAGTAGAAAGAGAAGCAGATCCGGGATCCCGGCAAGACTTTCGAAACCAAATCATCGACGTGCTCTCGCGAATTCCGCGAGTCATTCAACTCGCATTTCGTTTTCTTGATTCACTAGCTCACACCACTCGCCTATATATGTACACGTACACACGCGTACACACACGTACACACAAGCGGAGTCATTCAACTCGCATTTCGTTTTCTTGATTCACTAGCTCCACGCGTACACACGCGTACACACGCGTACACACGCGTACACACACGTACACACACACCCACCCACCATAGTATTTTTTTTATAGTAATTATTCATAGCGCCCGCGTGGACACACACACACACACACACACACACACACACACACGTAGAGAGAGAGAGAGAGAGAGAGAGAGAGAGAGAGAGAGAGAGAGAGTCGAATACGTATATAATAACATAATCGCTGGAAGCGATTAGTCCAGGCTAGTTTTCTCATCACCACGGGACTTCATTGTTATATACGGGTACGTATGGGCCTCCTTTAATCCGATTTGAGATTTTGATGAATAATAGAATGGTTCCTTTTATTAAGTGGAGATGAAGCAAAAGATTTTGAAAGAAATTATTCCCCGTCTACGATCCTGCTTCTCTTTTTACTCATTATTCATGAAGTTGTCAGGATATTTTACAAGATACTTTAACGAGAATTGGAGAAAAGTCATAAAGCTATATCGATAAAACAAAAGATAAATTGCAAAAAAAATGAAATTGAATGAGCGCATATTGATTGAGTTTCACCGCTCTCTGCGCATTACATCCAATTTCTATTCTGATAAATTTTTATCCAATCGTCCAAGTACGTGGATTAAACAATTATGCTCAATCAATTGGTTGACTGTTGAATATATTAATCAGCATCGTTTGGTATTAATATTTTTTGTATTAATATTTTGGTAACTATTCGAGCAATTCATTTTTATTCGCCTATTACGTTTAAACCCAATGAATATCTCGTGGAATTATATGCGTTCAATACATTCATAATAATCATTGCAATTATTTAATATCGATAATTACAAGATTAAGGCGGTTATTCCCTACGACAGCTGCTCAATAACAATAAGCACATTGAAAATCCATTAAAAGCCAATATCACATAAGCATGAAATCTGTAAAAATGGATATATTTTGTGCCAACAAATAGCGACAACTTTCCAAAAACATTACCCTTGAATCATTAGTGACATAATAAGTTATTCAACAAAGTGTCTCGCGCCTACATCGAGCCTTCACATCATTCGAACGCAGTTAGAGAGAATAACGCAGCTGAAGCCTTTCGCAAAAAGCGTAAAATTCTTAGTTTTTCCAAAACCACGTAACTATGGGGTGGTGATTGATTGGCGGCGTTTCACACTTCACAGGAGGAGTAAACACGACAGCTGAGCGGATGTGACGCCGTGTCAAGGGGTTTTAGTGACGCTTTAAACTTTCCTTATTTGAACGGGATTTTCGGTAAGACTCTAGAACGGGGAAAAAAATGTGTCTGCTAGGCCGAAGTGAATCCACGAAACGGAAAGTACAAGGATATCGGGGGCGACACATTTGACGCTTTCACCGTAAAGGGAGAGACATTTTTTGCGTGGCTTCTTTTTGCCTTCAAGAGGGTGAAGAAAGAAAGATTCATCGGTCGACTTGATTTGACGAATATAGGATTTCCGAAGCTCTTAGGGTTATCGTAACTTTCGAGAGACGATTGTATTTATAATGTGAATCATTTCTTCCATTGTATAAGAAAATTTCTTGTTGTTTTTGTGTTTTTTTTGTTTGTAATTCATAGGATTTGTAGAAAAAGTACTTTACCCATACGATAATATCGTTTGTCGAAAAAATTTTGCTCGTTTCTTCAAAAATAAAATATTTTTACTAATTAATGAAAAATAAATAAAAATAATAAAAGAAGAAAAAGAAAAGAAATCAAGGCATTATTAGCAATTATATTACATTCTGAATGTAAAAAATATATATTAGAGTATTATGTTAATTTACTAACTGACACTTGGAAATGCTAATGTTATTTAAAGCCGACTACAATATTATCTTACAACTTCACAAATTTCGGATACTTTAGGTGTACGTATATTTACCAGTACCATAATCTGTCATTTTTATCTGTATTTGAAAATATTACTATGCATAGATGATCAAATAATGGCCACCTACGCATAATGGTGCTTCAACTGCCACGTACAGAATAAAGAATCCATTGTTTGTCATCATTATCACACTCGCGTGCTTATTACATTAAGGATGGAGAGACAAATCTGTTGCGATCCGATACGGTCAAAACCAATAAATTCTAATTGCATTCTCCCATGAATCCCAAAGAGCTCATGCGCAACTTCCTGACCTTGTGACACAGTATTAATTTCCGAATATAATCCAGTTTCACATAGGATGCTCGAGACTGCCTTACATAGATGCACATAAGCGTCATCGGGCCCCATTAGGGTTGTCGCCTCGAACGAAAGGGATCGGCATAAGTATATCTTTAAAGAGACACGATGATCTCACAGAAAAGGCACAAAACAAAAAAAACGACTGAACGGGGGCCACTGTCGAAGGACAGATATCACCTGGTCCTGGAGACAAGCAGAGAAAAGAATGAGATTTCTCGAATGCCCGACGACACGAGGCTTCGTGCGTTTCGGGGTAAAAACTCACTAAATACGTCCTTAATGTCGCTACGCACCCTACATTCTCATTCTATACCTGCGGTTACGCAATTCACCGCGTTACGGGCCTCCGACGTTTCTCGCGACAATGGAGGCCTCTATCCTTTTTCTTGGCGATTTCCCCTTCGACGGTCCGAGGAACGCAGGCGTTTACACGAGACTGAGAAGGACCGGGAAGGAAAACGAATAGAACTTGGATAGCACTGAACTAACATTTTTCACAGCTTCTTCTTCCTTTTATTTTCCTTCCCTTCTCCTCTCACCCTTGCACGACTACGGTGAGGCTACACATTTCTTTCTGTCATCGGCGTATTTTATATCGCAGGCGTATTTTCTCTTGTTCTGTAAACTCGGCGTGGATTTAAATCGACAGATCTTGAAGTTATATCAATACAGGAAGCGGATGTTTCCAAATCTTTATGACAATTGCGTTATCGCGATGAAACTTATAGATTATATTGATTTTTATTATGACGAAGAATTTGTAAAAACTGAAAAAGTAGGAGAGAAATATGACGACTTTTGTCCATTGACATGCCACATCTCGTCTTTAAATACGCTTTCATCGGTTTTGTGTAAACATCGGCAATTCTTGTTTTTACCTACTTCGTTCTTTCATCGAATATTGTATTTGATTTTATATTGTATATTATATATAATTACTTTTAATAATCTGTGATTTTATAAGGATGTTGTTAAACATGTTTTTTTTCTTTTTCATTTTTTTTCCTTTTCTTACAAACTTATATAATTTCCTCGGAAATATATGAATTATGTCCTACATGAACATTATTGTATATTTTAATTCATACTATTATAAATAGATTTTTCTCATAATAAAGACACAAATATATTATCATATCTATGTGTATGCAAAACGTGTCTAATGTATAGATTGAATAACGTTTTTTTCCCTTTTTTTTTTCCTTTTAAACCAAATAGTACTGCTGTAAATGTGTATAGAAAAAATTACTTTTTATCGTTGGTAAAAAATTTGTCTACCGAATGTGTAAGAAATATCCAATGCACTATTTAATATGCTTTCTTCCTATTATGACTACGAATTTTCGATTCTTGAAAGATCTTTTTACATCAATAGGCACATGATGCAAAAAAAAAAAATAAAAAAAAAAAAAACGAAACAAAAACAAAGGAAAAAAAGATCAAAGAAGAATAATAATAAAAAGAAGTAAGCACGGCATGAAAGGAACGCTCTCCACCCGCAGTCTACTCTTGTTTTTTAATTTTCAAGAATCCAGTTAGAGGCCAACCGAGATATATCAGACAATCCCCCAGGCTTCATTTGAATAAGCCATGTAAGTACTAGTTCTCTGGCAATATTCAGTGCGAGCGCAAGAGCGAGAGCGAGAAAGAAAGGACGATAATGCTGAAAAAGACGAGCAAGAGGTGAAAAAGTAAACCATAGCCATGTGTAACCACGCGTACGCATATTCACATACGAGGGAATACGGAATGAGAGAAGAGACACATTGGCATGGATCTTGAAAGCGCGCCCCTTTTTTCGTCTCTTTCCCTCTGCCACGTTTCCCTCTACCTAACCCCACCCTCTCTCCCGCCCTCTTCCTCACTCACTCCTTCTCTCTCTCTCTCTCTCTCTCTCTCTCTCTCTCACTTTCTATGTATCTATCTACCTTGCACCGATATACCACTGGGTATTATACATTATGATTCGTCATTCCGAAATAACAACGGAACCGAGGGCTTGCGCGCAACCTGCGCCACGCCCTTGAGAAAAAGAGAAAGAGCGAAAAGGAGACAGAGAGAGAGAGAGAGAGAGAGAGAGTGATATATATATATAGACAGAGAGAAAGAGAGAGAGAAGAAACTCGGCATTTGGGACGGACACGCGCACGCCGGCCGTTTCAAGGAAGCCTGTACGCATTGGATTTTCACGCTGCAATAGTGATTACGCCGTCTTTTGAAGATGCGCGTTGATCGGGTTTGGTTTTATTTATCGTTTCCTCGTTGTTTTGGTGGGGAAAGCACTTTTGATAAAAGTATGCTGCCAGGAATCCGTAGGCGCGAATAGTTTAAGTGACCGATGCGGATTCGCGAATGATCGCTTACCCCAATTATCTCGCTCGGTTATATATTTCCCATTAGGTGAATGCGCGGGGGCGTGGAAAATATAGCCGAGTGCTAAGATTCGAAATTCTGATTTAAACGAACTCAATCGTTAGTATTATTACTACTGGCTATTATAATAAATATTATTATAATTATCGTCATTGCAGCTGCTCTTTGTTGTTCTTATTATTAAATGCTTCTTATTATATAAAGTAATGTGATTCGAATTTAATATTTTATGTTGATTATTATTAATTTTATGCATTTAACATATAATTTGCCAATTGCCGCTGAATTATTTTCTCTAAATTTAACTTTATGATTTCTATTCTGTCACGCACTTTTTATCGAATACTCCGGGTTCTTATAAAAAAAAACGCCGATTCAATTCCGCAAGATTATCGACAACGCGTGCAATTTAATTAAATGTTAATATGTTTAAATGACATTCTTCACCAACGAATATACAAACGCTTATCCATGGAAAATCAATTTTACATTTTTCGCATAATCGAAACGCGTTATTTCTTATAAAATATGATTAGAATAGATATGCTATATTTATAATAGGCATAAATAATAAAATAACCGGAATATTATATGATTGAACAAAAAAAAAAAAAAAAAAAAAAAAAAAAAAAAAAAAAAAATTGTCTCGTACACGCTTAGGCGTCTTACCCTTAAATCTTAACATTAGTTTCGCGTGTATCTGGTTTCGTTACCAATGGACACGGACACTTACGTATTTCCGCGTACGTGTCTACTTTTCTGCCTAAGCATTATGTATCTCTTTGAACTCGCGTAATCTCAGGCGAATAATTCGTGCTGATCCGACTTATCGAGAAAATCTCTCGCGTCTAGTTTTTTTTTCCTTTCTTTTTTTTTTTTTTTTGCTTTTTGATTTGTTCCTTTTTCTCTCTTTTATTCGAATACCTTATCTCTGACGGCACCTTTTCAGCGCCTTTATCTCAACGTACGAACCGGTTACACATTGTCTGTCGATATATCGGACGTCCGTATAACTTTTATTACTCAGGACCTGGCACACCTACACTATCGTCGCACTCCTGTATCGGCTTACATTCACGAATTTTGGTATTTCGAAACGACCGACAACTCCTATTTTATATCTTGCGCATATTTCATATGTGCTTAATTTCTTTTTTCTTTAGCTTATCGCAAGCTTAGTAAAACGAGGGTTACTCATGTTCCTATAGTCTGTGATTTATTAAATAATAAAATATTGATATAATCAATAATACTAGTAGGTTACAGTTATGTAAATAAACAAATAATAGGTGAGTATAACATTGTGCCATAAAAATTGCGGCGTTATATTCTGGTGTCAAACATTCTATAAAGCTAAAATTTATTACACTCTGTACAAGCAATTCACCGACGTGTGTATAAAAAATTTAAATGTATTACGAAGATTCTGCACACACGATGCGTGAAAATTGAATCTTAAATTAAAATAAAATAAAATGTACCCTACATAGGTGAGCTCCTATTGTGAGCTGAAATAAAGTACGTCGACGATTGGAGAGAATCGCGCTGGCCGACGTATTTCAATTCATACACGCCGATGTTATCGAAATTTACAGTGATTTTAAGCGAGACTTTCAATTTATCAAAAAAGAATAAAAAAAATTTATATATATATATATATATATAAGAATAAATGAAAACCCCTTTAAAAGAGTAAAGTTAGGGGCTCCGGTATTTTACACAAAATCAACACGCGCGTATCCCGTATCCCGAGGTGGAGAAAAAGTACTTTAGCCGCCCGGCGGAGGGTTCGCCACATTGCAGAATATTTTGTTTTCATTTCAAACACACGATGTCCCTTGAAGTAAATCGCGCCTGTATGGGCGAATAATCATAATTATTTATAAGCGCGGAGATCGTCGGATTTCGATGAGCAGCCGGGCCTTAGCGTTTATTTTCAAAAGCCCGTGTACAGCCCTCTCTTTTCTAGGCACGCACTGGCCGATTGCACGCGATAAACATTAAATCCTGATGAATCCTGAGATCGACCCCCCGACACCTACGCTTCGATGCCCACAGCTTACGCATTGTGGACCGACCTTATAATGCGCAGGTAGAGAGAAGAGAGAGAGCGAGGGAAGAGAGAAGAGAGAGAGAGAGAGAGAGAGAGAGAGAGAAGTGACGCCGCCGTCGTCCCCCGCCCCAGCCGATGCACACAATACCGGCCGAGCGCGGATATGTGTTTCCACACGGGTCCCCCAAGTCGATCGTCTTTGACCGGGGGATCGCGCACTGCGAATGGGTCCGCCGAAGAGGGCCGCCAGGTCTGCCGGGAGCGAGTGGGTCGGGGGATTGCGGCGGCTGGGCGGGAGGGATGACGATGGTGGTGGCCGTGGGAGGGACGGGGAGGGGATTGACGGCGGTGGCAGCCTGTGGCCGCGGAGCGGGGTAGGGGCCGAGGTAGGGGAAGGGAAGGCCGTAAAATACGAAAACGACTTTTCAAATGCATTTTAGTTCGGCGGCGACTTGTCATGCCAGATTCTCCCCGTGTGTTTATATGGCTCTTGCCGAGCGGAGAGAATCACTTAAATGCGCAATAGCGAAAATTGTTTTCTTGAGATTTTCGTGTCTGGCTTGCAAACTGTTTTACTTTAATGATCCGGACCGACGTTACGCCAAGTGCCTTCTTTCGACAAATGATACGGCCTGTAACGCTTTCGTTATGACAACTAGCATATTCCGCGGGCTTGCGAGATAACCAATCGATGTATTACTTTTGTCGTTTCGAATTGCCAACGAAAGCTTATCGCTCGAAATGGGTAATTGCTCGCGTTAAATGCCATTGCTATTGTTACCGCTCGAGCAATCAATTTTCTTTATTGAAGCTTGTTCACGACTCTTCCCGCATTTCTTAATCGGTGAAATTTCCGACAATTGCCGGTGAATAAGTTCTCATTGGCGTACACAATGACTAAATGACATGTAAATACAGGATATTAGATAGATAGTCGTTCGTCATTTTTGTTGATCGTTTCACCTATTTATTTATTTGATTTAATGTTCATCAACGCATTTCCCTCAAATGCTCGACCCTATTTTATGACTGTTTACGAAGCTGGAAATACAAATCGTCGGCGCGACGAAATTCTAGAAGAAAATGTAAAATAAAAAAAAGAATGATTGAAAAAAAAAAAAAAAAATGAAGAGAAAACCATCTATTCAGAGCAGAAAAGCCGCGCAGTCCTACACAAATAAATTTCTAAGCGTCGCGACTCTCCTAAGAAAATAATTCACGGCGATATTTCGATTTCACGACGTTCTGTAATTGCAATGCGAGATTGGCCTTAAAATCTGTGTGGCTTCGTATTTTCTTTTTCGCAGTTCAAGTAAACTGGAGAAAAGTTACGCGTTGGCTCGTGAATTTGTCTCGGTTTTCTAAAACGTTTCCTGCGTGCTTCTCGTCACTTTCAACGACAGACAAAATAAACTATGCGTCAAATGAGAATACACTCGCCGAACGATCTATAAATATGAATTTTTCCTTCTCCAATGTTGTGCTTTTACGAAATTTTTGTTAATAAATAATAGACTTTATGTCGCACTCGTATAAACATTTTTTAAACAAATAAAGTAAAAAGTGTATTGGATTTCGGAATTCAAAAGGGCTATTCGTTATTACGACATTATATCGATGTGAGTAATTTTAATAGATCTCAGCAAATATTCAACTTATATGATAATCATTCGAACTTACTGGAAATAATTAGTGCGTCGAGGATGTGTCATTAGAAATTTTCTTATCGATTATGTGGTTGTAGCAGATCTGTAGTATACAAACTTAAATATTACTTATCGTTTCCTTTAAAGACTTTAAAAAACGAATATAAATATAAAGCTTTTACATTGTAGAATGTAAACACTCGGAATTCGCCGTTAATTGCGTCATTTAATAAGATCAAATTCAATCATCCAGAATGGCCAAGCTATTGGAAAAAAATTTAAAACATTTAAATATTTTAAAAGAATTTCTTATGCTTATTAGTACTAATTAATGTTCTTTGAGAAATAGTATATTCTCATCAATAAATTCTTAGTTTATAATTTATTATCATGATAGACTAATTAAGAATTACCTCCCCACCCCACCCCACCCCAATCCCACCCCACCCCCTCCATAATGTTTCGGCTTTCTTATTTATTTATAATACGCAATGTTCCGAAACACTATGATGTTGATCATGTATAATGATTGAAAATCTAATTGACGATCGATCGCGCATTAAGGGCTCTGTTTACACCATTCGATCGTACGAATATGCAGATTAAATAGAATGGAAAAGTTTGTACGGTTAGGGTGATAGGAAAGTAAACACAATGGAAGATTATAATAGAGTTCGTGGTAGAGTAAGTTTGCATTCGTGCTACCGATTCTTGCGGTAATTAAACGAGCGTAGCGATTTCAAAGAGGATAATCAGAATGTTGCCATTTCACGGTACATTTATATAAAATATAATGAGCGTCTTGAAATTCCCATTCATTTCAATAATACAAAGATTAGGGGCGGCATGCATTAATTATGCAAAGACATTATATTAAACGTGATCGAGCAAAGCTCGCTCACCAGACAATGAATGCGCTGATTACTAGAAAATCTGGTTTCTGAGGGTTTCTGAATCCTCGGCACAACGTATCTCATTCCTCTCCCGTCCCATATCCAAAGCAGAAAAAGCGTCGTCTGGTCCGAAGGCGATAATAAAGCCCGGTCTGCAAAACCTCTAAGCGAGCGTTCGAACGTGTAAGCGAATAGTCTCTCCCTCCCAACCGCCCTCACTCGCATTTGACTTTCTCTCTCTCTCTCTCTCTCTCTCTCTCTCTCTCTCTCTCTCCAGCTGTATCTCTCTTTCTACGACCGCGCTTGAAGCATCCGTAAGAACGTGAAATAAGAGTGAGTGAGAGAGCCCGTCGGCGGGTGTGCGGAAGCGGGGGAGGTAGCGCGGTTAGCTGGGGCTACGAGGGGGAGCGAGGGTCGGTGGGGTGGATGAGGTGGTGGTGGGGGTGGTGGCGAGGGGAGGGGGGTGTGTGTGACGTGGCGAGTGGTAGGGGGGGCTACCGATGCAGCATATGCGCGTACTCGTGGCAAAGTAGAAGCGCCCAGCTCGAAGGCCGCGTACGTGCGCCGCGCTCTAAGAACAAGCGGCAACGGAGGAGAGAGATAGAGGAAACTGGTCGCATTCCGCGCTCAGGACAAAAGAGGATACGCGACTGATTACAACATTAATAAACAAATGAGCCTCGAGGCGTATGCGGGGCTGCGCGTGTGCCGGTAGTGGGAGTTCGGCTGGCTGCGGCCTTCGGCCAATAGGAGAGGCTGGGCGGCCGATGGGCGTGACCTGCCACGGCCAATCGCCGTGACGAACGTCCGGGATACGCGCCGTCTCTCTCGGACCAGCTGACACGCCCACGAGATCCAAGTTCGCGTCGAGGAGCCCAGTGTCCTGGACGCGTCACGCGATATTGCGGAAGAGGCGCGATCGGGGGCTTGGGAGATTGACTTTTTGGCACCTTTGGCAGTGCGCTTCCTTCCTGCTTCGATGTGCCACTCGCGATGCCGGGAATTTCTGCCGATGGTGCGAAATTGGCAGGCACTTCGTTAAAGCGATTTATTATAGCGCTGGCCAACTAGGCGAATCTTTTACTACGAGCATTGAAAGGAATAATGACCTTGATGGTAACCCGATTAATTAAGGCACCTTCTTCCCATAGTTATACCGACCATCGATTCTCATAATATTCTGGATATGACTAGCGGCGGATTCTTCAATTATGACGTCACAAGTCCGTCTTAAACGTCGAATGGAACGAACGGAGCTGTAGAAAAATTTATACGACTTTGTCATTCTAATTCACAGAATATTATCTCAATGTGTACTTTTTTAGCCTTTTATGATCGAATGAACTGTTAAAAGCAAAATAAATAAAATGCGTATGATAATTTTTTAGAAATGTATTTAAAGGTAAATTGTAAATGGATATATTTTCTTAAATGGCATTTTCGATGCCACGACATTGATTATGTCTTCTTTAACATATATACACATGTTTAATACTTTCATCCCAAGTCATTTTTTTTTTTTTTTTTTTTGTGCATTTTATTCCTCGTTCCCTTTTTGTTTATATCAATATCATACGGAAGTTCAAATTATTATTCCGATTGTACAATAAAAAACTTGAAAATAACATTTCAAATAAATACGAGATGAAAAATACTTTGCTACCTTGGAAATTCATTGCTTTACATATTATAACAAGTGCTGATAGTGAAATTTAACGTTTCTTATTTATATTTTTATTTTAAGATAAAATACGCATTATAAGGTTCTTTAAATATGAAGGACACTCTGATAATAAAATTAAGAATTCGTTTGACGTATAGTGGGTGAATAAAGTTCCAATTTGAATGTTGTTATTAAGAGATCACAGATTGCCGAGTAAATTAATTTTTTTAAAAATATGTCAATGGTCACGTCCTTAGGAAAACGAAAAAAAAAAATGCTGAGGTCTTTCCTATCGACTTCCCCGCTTCTCCCTCTAGCCACTAGCGCTGTCCCCACCCACACCGGCGTAATACTCGCAAGCATTTAAGCGCTCGCCTTTCTTTCTTTCATTCTGTCTCTTTCTTAGTTTCTTTCTCTGGCAGCAATAACTCCTTGTGACGTGCCTGTGTACATACACGCATCCACACTAATTCGGTGTAGGTAGGCTTTTCAGTTGCATTATTGCAGTGGCGGCCCATTCATCGAGTACACCGCGCCCGCGAAGATCTACATTGGTAGGGAGAGAGATAGAGAAAATATATGCATGCGCTCCCGGTCTGTGTGTACGAGTGTGTGGCGAGTGGGTGATCGAGTGATCGAAGT
>NW_011948412.1:13680126-13710413 GCF_000503995.2 Ceratosolen solmsi marchali | reverse complement strand
GCGAGTGTGTGTGTGAGAGAGAGAGAGAGAGAGAGAGAGAGAGCGTTTGTGTTTCGGTGTGCGCGCGCGAAGGCACGTATGTGTACGAGTGAGTGAGTGCGAGCGAGTGAGAAAGAAAGAAACTAGCCAAACACTATTAGCTTTCGTTATGAGCCTTAATCTCCTTCGGCTTTTGCAGAAGGCGTGTCAAGGTAGTGCTATCATAGTAACCGCTTACGAAGTTTTACCTTTTCCAATGATTTTTTTCCCATTTAATTAGATATTATTCTTGATTTTAATATTGATTATGCCAGCATCGACAGACTCTAGTAGTTCAATTTGAAATTGGCACATAGCAGCAGCTACAGCGGCTACAGCGCGTAACATAGATCGAACAAAATTATGAGTATTTGACAGGTAAATTATATTAAAAAAAAAAATTTCAAGTAATAATGGCTCAAATAAGAATGTGCATAATTTCTGTAAGTTAATTTAAATATGCTCGCTTAATGGTTATTATTGAAAAATTGACCGATCAAAAGAATTTTCAATTTTCAATAAATTTCCAATGTTATCTATATTTAATATCTGCAATCATAAGCTAAGCAGAATTTTTTGTCGTTACTCACACACTCCATTTTGTATGTAATCGAGTTCGCAAGATTGAAAAAGTGGGCCTTCTATTAGTATAATTTGTATAGGGAGCTTAGCTTCAATTAACTAATCAGACTTTCATTAAGTTAACTTTCTTTTTATAAAATGTATTCTAATTATAATTGCTTTTATTATCCTATATATATATATATATATATATATATTTATATTTACATTTATGTTTGTAAATATAATATGTTTATCAGCATAACGAAATTTAGTTATTGCTTTTCAAAAGAGATATTAAGCAATAAATCTCGTAATTAAAAAAAAAGTTTAATTCTAATAGTTAACTAACGGTTAAATTTAACTACTTATAATGCATAATATAGTTTTCGACTTTTCATTAACAATTATTATACATCGATAATAAACATTAGTATATAACTGTAATTATACAGTTTTCACATAAAGTCATATGTAAAATTGTCATGAGATTCACGATTAATGTATATTATTATTAAAAATAAAAATAATATTTAAATGCCTTGTGTGTGCATGAGTCGAACGCTTAATATAATTGAAAGTCCTGATGGAACAGTTCAACATCAACAGATATATTAATAAAAAATATACATTGTGATAATGAAAATGAATAAAAATTTTATATTATTATTGTTGTTTAACAATTATTTTACTTTTGTTTTACTTTTATTTATTTATTTATTTTTTTTTTCAATGTGAATACGATGGCGAAAGAAAAATTGTGGATCTTACTAAGCATTGAATTTCTACATTATTACTATTGTTTTATTCGAAGAACCATCTTTCTCGCGTAATTGCAGCACATTACAATACTCAAGGTTTTAAATGCTTAAGTATTGTTTGAGCAAAATTAAAAAAGCAAACTACTAAAATAAAAACAGAATTTCCAAGGGACTTAATAATGTAATAACGTAGCCGAACGCATTAAAGAATATGTGTCAGAGCGAAGAATTTTTATCTTTTCTTTTTTCATTTTTGATTTAAATCAGTATTTCAAACGAATTTCGTTATTAGCATAAAATCTTGGGAGTTAATATTTAACAAAGTAATTTGATGCTTAACAATTTAGGCACATCGTATTCTTCTTCAAGTTATGTATCTCGATGTGATTTTACTGCAGCACTATGTCCATTCGGGTCCTCTTCCTCTGTCTTTTCCCGAGATCTGTACTGAGAGGGACAGACCATAGCCACCCAGACATTATTAGCTTTCGTTATGCGCTTTATCTTCTTCGTATGAAGCAAAAAGTGACCTTTAGGCTCTTGAAGAGTTTTACTTTTTGTTGGTAGCATGCGCTCGCTTATTGTTTCTTTTTTTTTTTTCATTCTATTTTTCATTAACTTTTTATCGTTTATTAAAGTTAATGCTTAGTTGGAATTTGTTTACAATTACGAAAGAGCACCATCGAAGCAATTGATTTTCAGGCATAAATGAAGTAGTCAATGGTTAATAAAAAAAAACCACCCAAGAAAAATCAAAAACATAAAAAGAAAAATATTCACTGCACGTTCGTTATTGTATTTATTTAAAATTTAATAGTTTTTATAAAATAAGCTTGCCAACAATTTTTATAGATAATAATATATTTCTCTTCTAAATGGCAAGGACTATCGAGTGATTAATATAAGTTCGTTAATATGAAAATTTTATCATTAATGCTTAAGCTTAGGATATAAGGTTTTAATAACATCATTGTATAAAAAAAAATTTATATATCGTAAATAATATTTTAGCGTTAAAACGAATAAATATAAATTAAAATTTTTTCGAATTTAAAGTAAACGTATATTTTTAAATTAGCAATTCCATTAATTAATACGTAAAAATCTTTTATCGATTTTTAAAATTTGCTACTTTACATGTACATACACGCGCATACGTATACACGTATCCACATTTGCGTACATTGAATTATTCGATTTACTATTTTAATTTAAATTCTTATCTTAGTAGCCAATAAAACATTTATAAAACATAGAATGTGTTTTATAGTCTATGTTTAATATGCATAGGAACAGTAATATCTTAGCGAATTTTTAAAAGAGAATTTTAGTTCTATATTAAGTATTTGAAATAAAAATAGTTGAGTGAAAACTTCAGAGTAACATAAATCAATAAAATTAATACTCACTACTATGTCGAATCAAAGGTTTTAATTTATTTATAATAAACTTATTCGATACTTAACGCAATTGTTGTTCGACACAATTAAATTACCGAAAAAATCAACTTGATCGTGAATTTCGAAGTAAAATAATATAAGTAAGGAAAAGTGCGGCTCTGTGGTGAAAATCCAAGGGAAGTAAAATGAAAAGTCATAGTTTGATATTAAGCGTAGATTATTGAATAATAACGCCGTATTTCCTGCAATTCTTAAGAATATAGAACTGAAATAAATTGCAATTATATTCAGGATGCATTGTATCAAAAGTATGTTCCACTCGTGTTCGTTCCTCCTTAGAAAAAACTTCGCTTCTCGCCATAAGTATAGAGTTCAAATTTAGCGCTCTCACCTGCCTTTCGTTCGAGCGTGCAAACTAAACGAGAGAGTAATCAGGGATCCCGAGACAGATACGGAAAGCACCTATGGCACCTCATGAAAAATATCAGGAATAAAAAGTAGGACAAGGGTACCGTGGGGTAGAGGAGAAGGTGGGATGGGGAGGGGGAGGGGTGACGTAGGAAAAAGTCGTTGGAATATCGCTGGCTAGTAGAACACAACGAGGTTAAATGAAGTGGCAGCCTCGCCTTAATCTTGTAAAGTCCGAATTAGTTTCTCACTCTATCTCTATCTCTATCTCTATCTCTATCTCACTCACTCTCTCTCTCTCTCTCTCTCTTTCTTTCTGTCTTTCGCGGGCGCACCTTTTCCTGCATTTCGAGGAGTTCGACGCACGGATGGACTCGCGAGCGGAAGCAGCCCATTATCGGTAACTTAATAGTCCGTGAAAACAATAGAATTACGCGGCGAATCGAATAAAAATCGGGTGACCAACCCCTTACCGCCGGGACGAGGCGAAGCGCGACGCGCGTCTTTCGGGCCACGACGAACGTCGAAAATCTTCCGTGTCTCGCTCAGTAATGAGAATCGCGGAATGATGCGTTACGCCAAGAATCCAGGGATAAATGTGCAACTCCGTTCTAAAAACCATTACGATGTTTATTAAGCCGTTGTAATGGCTTTTTATGGGAGTGGTGCACTAATGGGACCCGATAGACTTCATTTTCGTTTTTATAATCTTCCTTTTTCGAGTGGTTTGTTTAAGCTGCATGGCTTGTGACAAATGCAATGCATTAAGTTGCCGAGACTCGTATGCTCCAAACTTTTCGACGGGTAATCGCTGAATTATTGAAAATTAAAATCTTCAACGTGATACGGCGGGAAACTAGCTATAACTATCTGTCGTCGATATTGGTTATGAAATTGCGAAGAGAAGTTTCAGTCCAACTCGCCTTATTCCAAATTCGCCTCCTTAAACGTATGAGAATTGCGACGCATTTACCCGCGAAAGAAATCGGCTTTGCCCCTTGGCGCAATACATACGTAGTTCGTATGCGTGCGCGCGTGTGGGGACGCTCGCGCGCGCTCATACACACGTGTATGCACATCGACGTGCCAAAGGTTGAGGCGACAAGGACGGGATGACGCTAGGGAATGGGAAAGACGGAGAGAGAGAGAGAGAGAGAGAGAGAGAGAGAGAGAGAGAAACGATTCTCTTGACTGCTTGCTGTTCCGGAACGCTGATTAGCCGTCTCGAAGAAACGAGAAACGCCAATGTGGGAGGGGAGGGTGGATGGGTGGCCAGGTTTGGGGGAACGGGGAGGAGAAGAGAAGTAACCCTTTTCCTGTGTAGTACGAGCGCTGCACTATGAGAAAAAGGAGTTTTATGTATCGAATGCGTTGCTCGATTCCTCGCTTGTAGGTGGATGGGAGTTGGCGTGGGATAATGGCATTTTTTTTGACCTGCTTTAATTGCTTCATTGGTGATTTTGCTAAGCTTCACTTGCACTCGAGGGTCTTAAGTACTCGGGCGTCGCATTTTGCAGCTCAGTGTGAGTAGGAAATCGAATTTCGATGTAGCCGACAATGCATATCGTTTCTTCCTTAATTTTCTGACATTTTACTTGACTTTAACGAGGTTGGCCATTCGTGGCGTGTAAAATTAATTTACAATTGAATATAAGATTAAAAAAATGGAGAAATTGTCATTAATGATAAATGCTACATTACAATAATTTGCGAGTAATTATAAGAAGATTTGTATCTTTACGATTACATAATGTTTTCATGGCTATGCGCTCAATTTATTTTAAATAAAATAAATTTCGCGAAAGTTATTTTACTTGGTCGTTTTATGTTTATGTCAGATTTTGGTGTCATTTATCATTGTACTTCAAATGAAGAGCTATTACTTCTTGTGTTCAACGATATTTTATACGTAAAAAGAAAAAAATTTAAACAAATATCCGTACCTAGTGGTGCAGCCTATCTTGAGAGTTCTTCATGATTCATATCAGAACATTTTACACAAAATGATTTTTGCATCGGAAACAAGTCATCATGAAAGTAATACACCCATATATTTATATATATATATATATATATATATATATATATTTGACAATACGCTTACTTGGTATCTTAGAAATTAATATTACTTTCCATTATGTTTTCCAAATATAATATTGTTTAATAAACATCGTAATTATTCATGATTATGATAATGTACAGAGTGCAATCATTGTCAGCAGCTTAAATATTCATGTAATATGTGTGTAATAAACTCGAATACTTTCGATAAAATGCAATTGGTTCAAAAATCTATCCAAGTATAAGTGTCGAGTATTAATAATAATCTATCAGAGTACGAGTCTGTATAATAAAATTTACCTAATTATGCGTTCAATACCTTATGCAGGTAGGAGCTTTTTCTGTAAAAAGCAAAAAAGAATAAATTAAAAAACAAAAAACATAAAAACTTGATTGTTCATTCATTGTTGTTAAATTGAGAGCGATAAAATATATTCATAATTAATTAATTTATTTGAAAATTTCGTTCGAATACACATTATAATCGATTGCATTTAATCGCTTGAATGTTTAAAAATTTTCTCAATTAAATATCTATGAAATTCACTGTTTAATTGTCCGCTCATAAGCAGCTATATATTTTCTTAGAGCAGTCGTATGTATTGTAACCACGCAAAAGTCTCTTTAATAATCGTTATTCTTTAATGACGCAGACTAGAACAATATTAAAGGATGCTAAAGTAATGACTACTCGCTACTAGTAATTTCAATAACAAATACCTCTTTCCGCCGAAAATTATTAGAATTAATTGATTATAAAGCTTGTAGTGTAAAAAGGAGAAAAGCATCGATAAATCATCGCTCGATATAATAGATGTGTAACAGACATGAGTTGCTTAAGTGCAATAATTATTGGTTTTTATCGGGAAAAATCAGGCCATCGTAAGAAAAATAAAAGTAATCGGATGACGTATAATATATTGGATGCGTATCGCGGACGTCGATACAAAACATAACACACCTGTCATGCTGTGTATTAATCCGTTGAAATATAGCACGAAATTTCGTACAGCACCGCGCACGTGTACTCATGCACGCATTCGCGTTTTTCATATTGAAAAATTCCCCCGTCCGAGTGTGGCTCGAGCTCTTGCTAATGAGAAGAATCTCTGTCTCTCGCTCTCTGTCTCTCGCTCTCTGTCTCTCGCTCTCTGTCTCTCGCTCTCTGTCTCTCGCTCTCTGTCTCTCGCTCTCTGTCTCTCGCTCTCTGTCTCTCGCTCTCTGTCTCTCGCTCTCTGTCTCTCGCTCTCTGTCTCTCGCTCTCTGTCTCTCGCTCTCTGTCTCTCGCTCTCTGTCTCTCGCTCTCTGTCTCTCGCTCTCTGACACTCGCTCCGTTTGCATTGGTTCGTTCGACAACGGGGCATTCTCGGCAGAAATGGGGATGAAACTCGCAGAAGTGTTTCGCGCTTGCATACGTGTATGAGCGCGAACGACAAGAGAAAAAGGAGAGGACGTGGAATTTAAATGGAAGTACCGCCCACTTGTGGGGAAGGAGCGAACAGCCGAGCGATCGATCGAAGGTCGCCCCGGTCGAGAGGGAGGATGGAGGGAGGAGGACGACAACAACGACAACTACGGGGATCCTGGAAAATCAAGGGGCCGATCTGCGAAGGCCTCGACTCCCAAGAAGTCCCGAGAAACGCCCGAGAGCAGGTGAAGTGCTTGTATCGCGGCTACGGAGATGGACGCGCACCTCGCGCGCGAATTTTCAATGTCTGCCCGCAACTGGCCGTCCGTGATCATTATAACGTCGTCCCCAAGGGAAATTCCGCGAACGGAAGCTCCGATTTTTCTCGGCCGTTTGGCCGATTAATTAGCGGGGAGGGGTTGGACCCAGGTGTTGGCCAGCTGTCTTTTTCCTCGGGACTCGCGACCTCTTTTGCCGATTCTTAACGCCGTTACGTTATTAACCCTGGCTTCCCGGCCTAGCCAACGCACCAGTTTAACGGGCGCTTTCCTTTCATTCGAAGAAGATTATATTCGTGGTTCCGGTTGATGTCCGATAAGCCAAGCACGAATATTCTTCGAAAATCTCGTGGGTCGAATCTACTTAAGCGATACAAAAAGCCCGTCCATTGGAATTCGGTCTCCTCCAAGCCCGCATTTTTTTCTTCTTCTTCTTCCTTTTTTTTTTTTTTTTTTTACTTTTAACGCAATTACTCCTGTTGCGTAATGCCTCGAGAGCTTTAGGTCCTTTAAATAATTACCATTAATTTCTTGTCTTACTTTTTCCTCACTCATCATTAAAATCCGATATAAAATAACTCACTTCACAATAATTATATTTCACCATCTAACAGGAATGGCTATGTATGGAACCGAGGATTCCAGCTCGAAAATAATGATCGATTGAATTCTTAAGAAAGTTACTTAAATGAAATATAAATTCAACTTTTTATACACAAAATTTGCATTCATAAAAAGGCTGTGAATATTAAATCTTGAGTATGAGATAAAACATATGAGCAATGAACGTGATTAACATAAATGAAAGAAAAAAGTACAATCAATAAATAATAATATGAATAGTCGTGTTAGATTGGTTTTTTTCTCTTCGTCGCCAATAGTGTGTATAGATACAGATAACATGGATGCAAAATTCAATTAATTATATGGAATCGTTTAAATGAAATTTAACATATTTTCTCTGACATCAAACACGATATGACATTTATTCTTAAATTAAATATCTATTTTTACTTAATTTCGTTTCGTCGGCTGAATATATTATTCATTAGCATTTAATATAATAGCCGTATCTGTTAAGCGGCGAAAAAGCATTTTATAAAGCTTAATCGACATTTTGTAATCAAGACATTTGCTCGTTAATCAGTGATTATATCACTTCAAGTAATTCACGGAGTAATTAGATTTAGTATAAAAGGTCCAAAAAATTATTGTAGAACGGATTTATGCGAATGAAAGTGTTTAAATATTTTGCAAAACGCGACATTACGTTTACTTGGAAAATTTCTAGAAATTTAAACATTAATGAAATTAATGGACCAGCAACTTGAAAGTACACAAATTAATTTACTTGTAAATAAATCTCTTTAATTAAAAGCAATTAGATATATACATATTTGTATATAAATACTCAAATTTTAAAGTCGAGTAAAGTATCTCTATATAGATGTATAGATATATAAGATATATATATCAAATTAATCAGATAAACTGTTTCGGTTAAATTCAATGTGACACAAAAAATATTCTAGATATTATACCTACTAATCTGTGTATATACTAAACATAAGGTATGAGTTTATTTATTTTTGACACATGTGATTTTACAAACTGTCAAACATATAAACATACATATACAGTTTTAAAGTGAATATTATAACATTCTTAGTGTACGAATAAGCATGGTAATAAAAAATTTTAGCAAAGCTTCATTTGTTTTTTGTTTTTCTAGAAAATCAATCGCCATAATCCCTATGAGAAAGCATTTTTATTATCGCTTAAGATATCCGTAGCGTGGCTGGATTAAAAATTAAAAACAGTCGACGGAGTAAAATAGTTATCGGTGGCTAACAAAACATGCCAAACCTCCTCCTTTACTCGCGCATTAAAACATCAGATGATAGGCAGTGACGATCTCTCGGAAAAGGTCTTTAATTAAAACTTCTCAAAAGATCCAGCCTTGAGAGACACGTTCACGCACACTTGCACGCGAATGCCGTACACAGCGCCTAATCAAAGGCAATTAAAAGAATCGTCAGAGATCGCGATGAAATCAGCTGCCCATACCGAGCCCTACGAGGTGTACGAATTAAAATCGTCCGTCCCTCTCTCTCTCTCTCTCTCTCTCTCTCTCTCTCTCTCTCGTACGTAAGGCCTCGATAAGCGTATACGCGATCATCTCACCCCCTCGCACCCCTTCCTTCCTTCTTCTCAATCTCACCTTCCGTATCTCCAGCTCGAGTGCAGTATCTCACTCTCTCTCTCTCTCACACACACACACACACACACACACACACACACACACATATGCAATTTCTCACAGCTTCTATCTCAGCCTTCGTTCGCTCCCTAATTCAAAACGTGGAAGCTGTTGGCTGTGCTGTTGCTGCTCGCCGTAGGTCTTTTAGCATAATCCCCGAGCGACAAGGCGATGCTCAAGCATTGCCCGGACGAACACGGACACTTATTCCTTTGCTCTCTCGCTTCTCCAGTGTATTTCTTCTAGAGGGGCTCACGATCATTCTCTTTTTGCCGATCTTTATTTATGTCCTTCCGATACTCGCTCTTTTTTCGCCCAGTCGAGCACAATTTTTCCCTCTAACCTTATCCCCTCATGCGCTCGTGCTGACACAATTAGTTTATTACTATTCAGGTCGATCTTATAATTGTCCTTTCTTATGCACATAACGAATGTCACGAATTCATGAAACTCGACGAAGGTGTTCCACGTAATTGGCCATGCGATCCTAAACAATCATACGGTTTTATAAGTAAACTTAATTAAAGCGTTCTAATAAAATGCAGGGCCTCCTGAGATAGCATTAGCTACTTCGTCCGTGGAGTGGCTGAGCAATTACGGTTTATCGTCAATTTTGATAGGACAAGATGGATAATTTATTCGAATAGTGTCAACATTGGGAAATGTTTGTGGCAACATGGTAGGTTGCGAGCTTTTCCTCGGCCAATGCTAAGGGAATCCAGCCACTCGCTCACAGGTTAAAAAAGTGTGAAAAGAGCCCATTCGCGGCCTATAACGTCGACTTATCTACGCCCCGGGTGAGGGCACACCTACGGCGGTCAATCTCCAAGGAGGTGTGCGCCTCGTCCCGGGGGACATGGTTACGGTAGTCTCCTGGCGCACAGTAGCGGCGGCATCGGCTTGTCCGATCATCCTCACCCTAATGAAGCCTGGTTTATCTAAAGACTTTCGATTCCCAGTATAAAGCTGCTCCCCTCCCACGACGGCGGAGACACCTTCGACGAGCGTACAGGCGCCGTCAAAAGCAAAGTCAGGTGTGGGCCTGCTCCCCTTCTTCTCCATTGTGCCTCGATCGCCCACTGAGCGACACCGTGGGGACAGAGGCTCGATCGTTCCTCATTTTTCGTCTCCTCTTATTATTTCTCTCGTCGCGTGAGAATTCCGTTTTGTTTCTTAGCCCAAGTTGAATTTATGTGCTCTTGGGCTTTCGTAGGAGTGCCGCGTTTCTCCAACCAATGTTGATCGATTACCTCGCTGAATTTAATAACAACAACAACAACAACAATAACAACAACAACAACAACAGCAACATCGTAACGATAATATGTAGGATGCGCACAGCTATAGGATACGCGTGTACCTGTGCCCGTTAATTTTATCCTGCCATTTTATTATTCGCTTTATTAGTTAATAATTACTTTAGGCGATGATAGCCAATCGTATTTTTCATTCAGGATATATATCATTTCATTTTTCATTCGATAGTGCTTTCATCCGTTAACATGCCCTTTACCATAGATTATTCGAACAAGATTTTTGAATATTGAACTACGATTGAATGGTTCATATGTTGATGTTACAAATTATCATCTAAGAATTAGCACGCAAAAGTACGAAAACTAGCATTCCGAAGATATATATATATATATATATATATATAATTTAATGTGATTCTTATTATGAAGCGTTATTATTTAAGTTCGAAATGGTAACAACTGTCTCGTGAACGGAGTTTCATGCTATAAAAATATTAAAATTCACAAGGCTAATCGAAAAAAGTATCTAAACGATATTGCATTAATTATTCCGAGGAAGTGCTACCGAAAAACAAGGTGATTCACCGTAATGAAAAAGGCTCGCGCGCTTATCAGTTCAGCAAAAAGTCCTGGGGCACCACTCCCACCGCGTGCAATTCATCGCGGCTAGTATCGCGTTAGGGATCCCCGGGAGTCAATAATACGAGCTCCTACTATAAGACGGTCGAAATAATTTCCCTTTGCGACTGTACGACGACGGCGACGCTCGGCAGAGTCGGGCCACCCAGCGCCAGCGGATCGCTCTCTCTCTCTCTCTCTCTCTCTCTCTCTCTCTCTCTCTCTCTCTCTGTCTCACCTTAGAGAAGAAGAGGGATGCCGAGCGTGAGGTCGTTCTTCGGGTAAGAGACGAAGGACGGGGAAGGCTGTCCGTTGGTAGAGAGAAATCCACGATGTTAATTTTAACTTAATTAAGGCTTAATTGAGAGAAAACAGTATACACTGGGAGCGCGCGCGTCTCGAAGTGGCCCCCTCTCCGACCCGCCACGGTGCATCTGCAACGCAAATACGGATTTGAAATTTTAAAAATGGCTGAGGTTCTACCACGACGCGCGCGCACTGCTTATAGGTGGCGGGGGTGTAGCGGCCGATCGTCGATCGTGGTCAATTAGAGGACTGCGTGAGAGGGAGCACACAGGAGAGAGAAAGGAAGAGAATGAGTGAGTGAGTGAGAATGAATGCGAAAGAGAGAGAGAGAGAGAGAGAGAGAGAGAGAGAGTGAGTGAGCGAGTGAGCGAGTGAGTGAGTGGGTAAGAGAAAGGGACAGTTGAATCGTGGTACTCCTTTCCGCAATAAAATATGCTTTGCATCTTCTCCTGTACGAGGCACACGTGAAGTATCTGAGCTGAGGTTTTGTTAGTACTCGAGATGATTGCTGATGCAATGACGCAAACTAAGGCGGCCGAGCTAGATGTTTATACTTAATTAAAAGAGAATTTTAATATCTAGAATTTTTTAGTGAGTGGGAGAAATTAGTTTTTTGTAGTACTTGGAATGCAATCGCACATTAACGTTTAATCTAAGTTTCTATTTGTGTCTAAAAAATAGCTTAGAATAAAATATTGACAAGCATATTATAAAAAGGAAATAAATCCTCGATTTTGCACGCGTTTCAAGGAAAACGTAATTTCGCATATTAGCAGTCTGCCTGATATTTTATATTTGCACCATTTTATATTAATAAAATTTTCAATATCATCGCTCGATCTTCTTTTCTCCATGAACCGTAAATTTGTAAATGAATTTCAAAATACAATATATAAACAATACTTTTGTTGGTAAGGAAGCATTGGCTTGGCCGTTGCAACCGTTTAGATACCTACACGTCTGTATCCCGTGTAAAATATGCAAAGTAAAAGTAACAGTTGCGGTTAATTGGCCTTCAAGATTAAACAAGCATTCTGAGAATCCGGAATAAGAAACTAATGAAGTAAATGCTCGATTTTATCAGTCGCTTTTGACTATTCACAAAGTGTTTAAGTTTTCAATAGGCGAAAAATCGACTACATTTAATGTTGTTTAACAGAATAATGGAGAATAAAGGGCAAATCGTTTATACAATTCTACTCTATTATAGAAAGTTCTCGATCAAAAGTGTTTTTATAAAGTCCAAAATCGAAATTGTCTTGCATCTTTGTTTTGGGATAAAAAATATTGTAAAATGAAAGGTTGTAAATGCCCATGGGCAGGTATGGAGACATACTCGATATATTTCATCGTTCACGACAGATGCACTCGGTCGATGCAATCTCAGCTTCTCTCACTCCTTTTTCGCCTTCTCCTCTTCTTTAAAATTCAAAACATTTGCGGTGGAATGAGAGATCGCGCGCTGCCGATATAGTAATGGCCGCCTAGGATTTCTCCTGTGTCATGGGACGCGCAGCAGCACCCGATTCCCTTCGCCCGGAGGGGGATAATTAGTCTCTCTCGCGTGCTCTCTCTCTCTCTCTCTCTCTCTCTGTCTCTCTTTGTCTCTCTGTCTCTCTCTCTCTCTCTCTCTCTTTCTGTTTCAGCTTCTTTCTTTGAAGCGCAGATGTTCGTTCGCGCCTTCGCACCCCCTATCATCTCCTCCTCTGCTTCTACCTCGTTCCCAAGATCGTTCGACTTCTTCGTAGAAGTACTGGAAAAGCGCGATATTGCCATGTTAACAGCTACCTTTTGCCTCTCTTCGCGACAAGTCTTGCTGGCACACGAATTCGAGGCATTATTTTACGAATGGGGAGAGAAAATGATGAATCGCGCAGTCGCTTTGATAAATATTAATGCGATTGATAGTCGCTAAATGAGCTTCGGTCGTTCGGGTGTTCACCAATTTTTAATATTTACATTTGCTCTATGCTCGAGTGCTCAATAATGTAATTTCACGGCAAATCGCTCATGTAATAATAACAATATTTCATTGATTAGATAATATTTATTAAAATTAATTTTAACAGGAAAAATGTGCTCGAATGCCGGTCTCGAATTAGAATAGACCGATACATAAACACGGCGCGGAAATAAAATAAAATTAAATTAAACTAAACAAATAAATACATTAAAAATTGCACTTTAATGATAGAATATGCAGGTTGAAAATATGAAAGCTACCGATGTAAATTGTATCAAGTTTAGCTTAATATTAATTATACTACGTTTGAAATAGTATCCGAGCATTTTAATCATTAATGCTTGAACTTGGATCATAAGCGATATTAACAATCATTGAATGAAAAATTTTGAATTATCCTATAGACAATATACAATTTTTCTTTTCAACGAATTATATAGTATTATTCGTAGGTTGGTAAATTATTTCACGTTTCTTTAAAGCATATAAAAATATGAGTCTCGACGTTCAATATCGTAAAAAGCAATTTCTTTTATACGTAGAAAGGAAAGTAGTTTTACCGCATGGCTCTGCATGATTTCACCAATAATCAAATTACATTTTAAATAGGATATTACAAATTTATATATTGCCAATTGGGTAAAGTCTCAAAAGCTGAATATAAATTGGATAAATGAAATAGTTACATAAAAACACATAGGAAAATAGAAAAAAATATCGTCGTTAGAATGACCGGCTCATTTCAGACATTTAAAAAGTCTTATCCGATCTCGGTTGATGCAATCAATATTCTTGGAATTAGAAGCTCCTTAGAGGAAATTCAATCGTCTTTTCATGTATGCGAGATACGTGATATGGATAACATTATTTTAAACAACATTTTGAGTTTCGTACGTGCACAATGTGTGTTAACCAAGTCGATAACGAAATACGACAAAATAAGAGCAGTGCGTACGAGTTGATGAAAGCCGGTGGAAGGGAAGGGTAATTGCAGTCAAATCAGCGAGGCAGAACTGCGAACGAATCGCCTAAGCCGTGGCTCGGCATCTCCGCAGATCCTGTGCCTCGCTTCCAGAAAGTATGTTAATTTTTAATAGATTTTTTGCTTTTCGTGTATAACAGAAGAGACGAGTAAGAGGGCGAGAGGCAGAAATAAAGAGGCAAAAATAAAGAATCGGGGGAGGAAGAAAAAGAGAATCGAGGGAATGAGATTTGCCTGCATGCAGCTCATTGCATCAGTCGTTGCTGTTGCTGTTGCTGCTCCGGCTGCTGCTGCTCCGGCTGTGGCTGTCGCTGCTGCTGCTGCTGCTGTGCTCACGTTCGTTCCGTGAATGGGCTTCGGTTAATTTGAAACGTTACACGGCTCCGTATACCGCGCGCCTCGCGCACAAGTATATAAAGTCGATACGATCCGACGTGGTGTAGCTGGCCTGCGGTAAATCAAGCCGTGAGCCTCTCGATCACCCGTCGATATATATTCCACGTTCCTGCCGATCGTTAAATGCGCCTATCCGCTCAATCAAACAATAAATGTGCGATATTTCGAATGTAAATACGCACCGATGAGAATGTCGGCGGAGAGTGGCTTTCGACTTATTAATTCGACTGTACTTGTTACACACAATTTTACGTATAATGTCGAGGATCAAGGGGACATTATCAGTCCCGAGGACTAATATAACGATCTTTCCTTTACGTTTATATATGATTTTCACTATTGAATATTGGATTTTTTGCTTTGTTTTTGTTTTTTTGTTTTTTGTTTTTTGTTTTTTGTTTTTTTTTTTTTGTTTTGTTTTGTAAATGACTGATTGTTCATTTGTCAATGGAATTGAGGCTCGGCACTTTGGAAAGACGAAAAAATAATGAAGAGAAGCTCCTTGTTGCTGTAACATCTAAATTGATTTAAAGCAAAATTGGCGCGATCTTTGCGTTTAACTATCATTTATTCCGAATTATTTCCATTATTTATTACTTGTGAACAACGAATGTCTCGTTTAAGCTCGTCCGGTTAAGCTAGACGATCGGTTTTCTTAAGATTTCTATTAGATTTATCATAAATCTAATATCACTAATATAACAAAATATAGAATCATAACAAATGCATTTCTACATTTAATTCTGAAATTCTATTCTAGGAGAATTGATGCACTGGAGAAACGTATAAATTAGCATTGTTTCATCTTAGAAATATTATACATCGCCTAATAAGATTTATAATTTGAATTTGATAAATAATAAAAATTCTGCTAATTATCGTATTAAAATGAAATTATTGCCATTACCAGAAGAAACAGTGATTACGTAGTATTTGCTTAGGAAATATATGGTGTATAAGATTTAGTATATTGTAAATTCCCTTGTATTTTATCTATGCAGTGTATCAAATCATTTTCTGTGACTATTGTATATAGGAAAACTATCAAAGTTACCACACGTATTGTTTGAACTTACAAATCTTTTCACACATAAAACAAACATACGATCATGTTTTAAAGCGTTAAGGTGGAAAAAAAGTCACACAAGCAACAAATCTACTGCTAATTCATGCCCACGATAAAAATGAGCACGTAATTTTCAAGAAATTTAGAGGTACAATCGAGCCGAAGAAATTAGATAAGTCGAGGTACAAGTACAAACGTATTTGCACAATTGCCCGATATTCTTAGATGTCTGAAGATAAAAAGCCTTCTTTTAATGCACAATGAGATCGAGGTGTAAACATCAAGGCCGACCATTGTATTTCACCTTTGTCCTTGTATTTTTTCCCAGTCACTATAATGCTCTTGCATTCCAGTTACATTATTGGAAAATTTAGGATATGTAATAAGCTTTTATAAGACCATTTATTTACGTTCTTAAATTTGATTGATATATAATATATAAGCTGCAGCAACAAAATGCACTATTAATGCAAATATAATAAACAAGTAAAATGGAAGTAAATTAATTTTATGCTAAATGACTATCGTTCGGCCGTTTCTTTTCCTTTTTTTCTCTCTCAGTTTTGCCATCAAACGCACAGCCGTAAAATTAAAAGTGAAATTTTTACTATTTCTTAATTTATAGTTCTTCGTTTAATATTTCAAGGAATCTTCTGCTTATATTTATATTATGATATTATAAAGATTTTCATTAAAATTTTAAATGTTTGAGAATTTAAAATACTCTCTCTCTCTCTCTCTCTCTCTCTATTAAAAATTTTTTTATTATATTATGTAGTTCGTCTTATCAGAATATTGAAATGGAAAATTAAAGTCATGGGGTTTTAATTTATTCGTCCATTATTGTTGGTTTATAGTCACCAGCAGTCTTCATCAAAATGCCAAAAAAAAAAAAAAAAAAAAAAAAAAAAAAAAAAAAAAAAAAAAAAAACACCAAACTTATAAAAAAAAAAAAAAAAAAAAAAAAAAAAAAAAAAAAAAAAAAAAAAAAAAAGAAAAGAAAAGAAAAGAAAAAAGATATAAGAAAAAAGGAAAAAAGCTAGTATAGTTTTGAAGCTCTTTACATTAAAATAACCTTGTGGATATTTTTAAAATTTATGATACCCCTTTTCGAAATATTTATATTTTACATTTGAATTTATTCTGCTTATTATTGTTATTGTATTTATTTGTGTAATTTGCCAACAAAAAGCATTCAGCAATGAGAATATCGATCGAAGGATGGATCATATTGGATAATATGATTGAACGGAAAATACTCGTATTATCTTAGATCGGCTCTTTGCAGAAACAATCTCTTAACTTTCGCGAATAGATGAATAATCTTAATTACACGTTACATTATAAAATAGTTAAATGTATTAGAAGCTTCTAGAACTTTATGTAAGGAAGATGCTAAACTCTATATACGTTTATAAAATAGTGCTTACAATAATGTATAAAGCCTAATTGAGAGATAATTAAACGAAAATGTACGCATTTACCTAGGCATTAATGAAAATGACGAAAGCTCACAAAGCCAACTCTCTGCTTTATTTAAACAAACAGCTCATAAATCTATCGATAATATATTCACGTCTAAACATCGGGACATGCTTAATGAGTAAAAGCATTGGAAGATTACTGAGAAGTGAGCCATCGAAATCGCAAACACCGATGTAAACGGCTAGAACAAGCGCTCGTTGAAAAATCGAACCTTCCAATACTCACGATCTCGCGATATATATACAAAGGAAAAGTCGCTCTTATTGAAAGTTCTTGAAGCGCGGTCTGGCATACGATTTTATTTCCTACGTGTGTCAGAGAGACGAGACGCACGGCGCGACTGACGTCACTTCCGTTTCCTGGTACGTATTATGGGGGTCTCGGAACGAGTCGCCGTTCATTTTAATCGCGTGCGATCCTCGTAAGATGGAAAATGCGTATTTAATTGTATGTGCCAGTCGGGGCGCCGATGAACCGTTGCGAGCTGGAGTTTACTGCTTGTGCTTCAAAGTTGGAATTACGTATCGAGGCAAGTGACAGGCTCTCGAGCAATGGCTAAAAATACCGTTCCTACCAATCTGTTAATAATGGAATGGAAGTGTACGCGGCTCTTTTGGCTGCTTATTTCGTGAAGAAGAAGAAAAAAGACAAAAATATAAAAAGACAAAAATACAAAAATACAAAAATACAAAAATACAAAAATACAAAAAGACAAAAATACTAAAATACAAAAATACAAAAATACAAAAATACAAAAAAACAAAAAATGGATGAACTGACTTTTCGTATATCAGGATAATCGCGTACTGCTGCAAGTCACTTTATTATGTGCTGCTTGCGAAAACAAATAGGCGATAGCACATTATCACGATAAATTATGCGAAGTTTTATTTAAGAGACTACCTTTAAATCTTTAATATTTTTAAGTTACAATGCTTAATCTATCTATGCTGCGATTGTAAGTGGTGAATTTCACAATGTTTACAATGGTTGTTCAATCAATTGGATTCTTATCAACAAAATTGACTTGTGCATATATTCACATTTATTAACATTTGTTAATCATACTTCATTATCTGTCAACTATTACTTAAAATAGAAAGGGTACATCGAGCACTATCAACAGAATGACTGTGCAATTAAAAATTAGCCTATTCTGTAAAATTTATCTGATACTCGCGAAATGTAACTCTCACGCTTTCCTAATTCTCTGGTGAAATTAATTTTTTATTAATAAGATATAACTCTCTCTCTCTCTCTCTCTCTCTCTCTCTCTCTCTCTCTCTCCACCATCACATTTCTCTACAGCTGTACTCTATTTTTTTTTTTATATATCCTCAAATTTGAGAAATAAAGTAACAAAGTAGCGTTTTTAAAAGTAATATATACTTAAGAGATTACGCACGTGAAAAATAGAATTACGGATATCTGTCAGTCGGTGGCAGGCATAACTATAGTCTTTATTTATCCAAATTTGAAATCAATCTAAAAATTACGCGAGAATATCCATTAATATTTAATCTTGTGTGTCTTTAATCTTGTTGTATTTCTCCAATAAGCTTCATACATGTTTTTTTAAATACGACATGAAGATTATACGAGCATTTAAGAGTCATCATATATATATATATATATATACATATAAATATATATACATATAAATATTAATTTCACCACCGCAAGTCACTCTGTAATTCCACAAATTTCGACCTGTATATGCCGCGTATATCTTTTTTCTTTTCTTTCATTTATCCCCCCGCCCCCCGCCTCTTCAAGCGCACCTCTCTTTAAATACTTGAGACGCACGTATACATCTAGTCTCGAACTTAGTCCAAGTATTTAAAGATTGAAAATGCTGGGAATATGGGCTTCAGCGAGCAAATAAGAGGAAAAGAGTGGAGCTGCGTACCAATGTTGTTGTTCCTCGTGGCTTTCGATACAGTCCGAGCGAATCCGATCGGCGTATGACTGATTGGCGGGTTCCCGTGATGAATCGCCCCGTTATAATTCCTGACTTGAACTGATGATAAATTCGTCCTCCCCCTTCGTATTCCTCTTCCGCTCCTCTCGTTCCACCAAAGTTTCGTCGTGATCGTCCATCGAGTTCGGCCGCTGCTACTCTGCCGAGGTGCTGCAAACGTATACGCGCGGATTAACATAATAAGTGTCGGCATACGCGTGCTCTCGTGTACTCTCGATATTCCTCTCGACTCTCCTTTTCTGCTCTCATTGTTTGGGCTACGCTTACACGTAACTCTCCGCGAACGCCACCGCGCCATGTTCATTAATACTATGCACCGCTCATTTATTCCGGAGGCGGGAGGGTACTTTTGGATTTCCAAGTCCCTATCTCCCGCTTTCCCGATACACGGACTCTCGTTTCTTTTTTCTACCCTCCTTTATTATTTTTTGTTTTTTGTTTTTGTTTTTGTTTTTTTGATTTTTGTTTTTTGAATCGATCGCCGCAAAGGGCCGTGCGTCTCGACCTCATACGTTAAGTGAACTTTCAGTTTTCGAAACTCGTAAATGACGTCGATACGACAATCACAATCTAGCCCAACCGCTTGTAAGGTTTGCCGCTGAATAATACCATTGATCAGGGATAATTCAGAGTAGGCCAGACGCGAAAGGCAATAATAGACATTAAAGCGAATTAAATGAACGTCGACTGTATGTGAGCGATCGTTTTATGGTAGCGCGGATGGACGGGCGGCGAATGAGACCGGACGAAATGACAAAAGGTAAGATATTTTAGTTGATAAGAAAAAGGAAGAATTATTCGGGATAATTTGCTCGCACAAATTAACTTGGTAATCGTGGACATAAATCATACGAAAGTGCCGTGGAAGCAGCATTTGCGAGAAAAGCCAACTTGGCAGAGGACGGAAGAAAGATCGTTGGCCCGCCGTATCGTTTTAAACAAAACTTCCATCAAAACAAAATTCATACGAGAAGAGGCAGCCCCACTCTCTTTTTCAAGAGAGGACGGGGCCGAGCTGCGCCCGTGTCCCGAGTCCGTACACGACGACTCGCAGATGCGAGCTGATAAGGACCTTGAGCCCTCCTGACTGAACTGGGATCGGCAATTTCGAGGAATCGACCGCGAGACTGGATACTCCCGAGGGACCGCTTCGCTTTCCGCGGAAATCTTTATTCCATTTCGGTCCGTCGGTCGCGCATTCCTCCGCCGCCGAGACAATGAAAGCGAATGCGCTTACCATCCACGGGTAATTCTCTTTTGCATACTTGCTTATGCATCGCAACGGGTGCACTTGTCCCGAGTACATGTCGTTGTAAATGGTAATGGGGATTGAAGGGTAGGTTAAAGGATGATTCGATATAGATAATTTGATTGTTCATAGGTATAATTAACGTATCACGGGGCGCGCTCTACTTAAAAGCGAATGAAAATCAACATTTCTCATTGGAGCGATCGATCGAGCGGGGAAACCGTGCGCACTTATGCAAATGATTCACGCCTATCGAAAAAGAAAAAAGGAAGAGAAAAAAAAAACGGTTTAAAAGCATCGTTGATGGGGGGGGGGGGGGGGGAGGAGGAGGAGGTGTACGTAAGAGCGCGTTGATTGGGCAAATACGGGGGACGCGCCTATGCGACGATGAACACATTATTATCTATAAGGCTTGCACGGGACTACGCGTCGGCCGTCTCCCTCGTCAATCGGATCGTCGACCTCCTGACTCGTGAGCTCGCTCGAGGCCATTCAAGCCTAATTCCCTTGACAACGTAATCGGCGCCCGTATCGCCCGGGTAATGGCGCATTAAGCTGATAATTTTTCCCCGAATACGGTTGGGCGCGATGGGGGAAACGGTAGCCGATAGGCGGGATTCCTCGCTTTTTTTCTTCCTTTGCTTATTTTTTTCTCTTCCTTTTTTTTATTATTATTTTTTTTTTTTTTTTTTATGGGTATTTATTTCTTTCTTTACATTGTCGACGAGCGACCGGCAGTTCTGTATTGATGTCTATCTTTGCTCGCTTCTTCACTTAAAATCCCATTCGCGATAACCGAGAATTTGGATTTTTGAAGGCGGATACCTTAACTCGTCGATCGCGCAGCCGCGGATGAAATGAGTCAGAGAGAGAGAGAGAGAGAGAGAAGAAAGAAAAAAAGACAGGAGGAAAGAAAGTATTTTAGGAATAATTTCAGAAGCTGGCAATTTCAATTCCTTCTAAATTGATTGCATACGAAGAAACGGTGTATGTCTTTTTTGCCACAATGTCAGCTCTGCTAACGGTTACGTTCTTATTATAGTTTATAACTAGCAAGATTACAATTATTGTCGTCACAGCTGCAATCGGCGGTATTACATTTCAAGCTGCGTTTGTGGCTGTAGCAAACATTGATTTATCATCTCATAGTCTTTGAAAATACAATATTTTTTTCAGACCTTTTTTTTCTCTCTTTGATATAATAAATATACTTCTCTTTGATACGATCATGTTTTACTTCAATGTAAATATATATAATTATCATATATAGTAAACTATTCCTGAACTTTAATTACTTTTACTCAATCTTTCCATTGATTGAACATTGATTTTACTTTCAGGTTCTTTTACTTCCTCACAATTCATATTATACCTTTGGATTATAACGATTTTTATTTTTATTATTAAGAGAAAGTTTAAATTAAATCAAGTTTTTTAATTTGGATTGTTATATTGTCGATGAAGATGCATAATCAAGGGAAGGGGCAAAATTTTATCCAACTTTCGTTAAAAGGATATACAAAAGGACATTCGTTCTACGCGTGCTATGCTCGGACTTCATCCAAATTTAAGAGTACGAGAAGAACGGACGAGGATGTAATGTATCGTATTTTCTTATTATTCGTCACTTAAACGTCGAGTTGACAATGAGTTATATGTTTTTCTTCTCACAGCCCATGATGTAGTCATTAAACGCATACGTTCGACAAGCGAATTGTAATTTGCATTGTAGTGTCATAATAAGTAGTTTGCTCTTGTCTCTTCGTTGCCGGCTGTTCACTCGTGTTCACACTTTCATCAGCTTCCTCCCCCTCGTTTTACTCTCACTCACACTCCCTGTCCCTTACCCACACCATCCATTATACGTGTACAAAAGAGACAAGATCGCGCGCGGCGCCGTGAAAATAGCTATTCTCTCTCTCTCACTCTCTAACTCTCTCTAACTCTCTCTCACTCACTCACTCGCTCCACACTCCCGTTCATTTACGATTTTCTCACATTGCCAGCAACTTCGTACCACTTGAACAAATCCAAACAATCGAGCATGCACTGCTTGTAAACAGTCAAATGAACTGGAATTCGATTTGTTTAAAAAAAAAAAGATGAGAAGAAAAAGAAGAGAATAAGAAGGAAATCTATAGAAGGCGATGCTACAAATAATAATACGAGTCGATATTCTACATAAACGGGCTCGTGATATTCTCTGTCAATACAACGAGAGAAGGACAACAGACCGGAGATTCACACTCTCGTTGACGAATGACGCTTCGAAAACAGAACAGAGACACATATTTGCAAAATTATTTTAAATGGATTTATTGCACGCGAATGGGATATATTTCTCGAATGAGCTTTTATAAATGCGATCTCGAGCTAATTATCGCCCATCCTAGGCAATGAAATTTAGAAGGGCAGAGCTTTTATTTCAGCATTACCATCAATTGACCAGAATAACTCCCGGATTTTTTACCTAACGAGGTTCGAATACTGGATTATATAGATTATGGAGTTGTAATAATGGATTCATAATATTTTTATATCATCATAAATCTGTCAACAATTAAGTTATATCCTCGGCTAAAAACTATACTGTGAAAACATAAATAAAATATACTAGAATTTTTTCGATTTACGGCAATATGAATAGAAAATTGATGCTCGAGTTTATTTTTTTTTTTTTTTTTTTTTTTACTTTCTTTTACCATTTATTTTTATTATTTTTGTTTTTTGTTTGTTATTTTAGTACTAAAATTGAAATATTCAAATTCATCTTGAGATTTTCTGATCACTTAGAATTAAATAAATACCTAAGAAACGGTAATAATTTAAATAGATTGACATTTATAATAGAAATGCTTGAATATTTTGAAAATTTGCTTTGAAAAAAAATCTGACGATTCTAGTGAATATTACTTTTTACAGGCCGAGGGATGAAAGTTTATACATCCTCTGTGAAATATCATTTTTGGCAAAAGAAAAATAGGAAATAATAATTCTTGGTTATTCTAATTACAGTAATAGATTAGTATTCAAATATCTCAGGTCGATTCGTTCGAGGGCGGTTGAAAAAACAAAACAAAAAACAAAACAAAAAACAAAACAAACAACAAAAACAAAAAATAAATAAAAATAAAAATATTAATTGGTTTTAAATTGTTTTCCAACTTTGATATATTTAGTACCTGGAATATAGAGATATAAAGGATCTCATGCAAATAGTAAATTAAAAACTATTTGTCCATTCGAATATAAAATGCGAATTTTAAAAATCGAAAAGCTATCGAACCAACGACAAACCGAGTGGAGCTCGGCTTTAATATTCACTATGCAAAAACAATTTTCGCAATAAGTCAGGCTAAATGTTAATGCTTAATCGTGCATTGTCTTAATAATTAGGCGTGGAGGAGGTTAAAAAAAAAAAAAGAAAAAAAAAAATCACATCACAGCAAGCACACAAGAAAATAAATCTCGAATGGGCAATAACTCAAAAAAAATCCTGGCTATATCGCTAAATTTCGTTCTAATCAATGGCCACGATTCTCTCGAGTTCGTCTCGTCCTCGCAAATTGCATTTTTCAGCGCTCGGGCAAAGGAGCCGAAAAAAAGCCGCAGAAAAGAAATGACTCATCGCGGGGCCCCGCGCTCTTGTTTACGACGATAATGAAAAATCGCGCTTCTCTAATAAACGCCACGGCCTGCCGGGCCTCTCCTCGAGCTATTTCGCGAAGGTGAAAAACGTGGGGTGGGCTGAGAGAAAGATGAAGAAGAAAGAGCCTAGGGACAGTGCAAAAAGTCACGAAAGACGAGAGCGACGTTAAAAAGTATTAGGGGGTGCTCCGCGCGCAATATAGTACACCGCATGTATGCACACGCATGTGCGCACACATATCACGCATCTTTAAATAACTCTGTGTGTGTGTGTGTGTGTGTGGCGCGCGCGCGTATTTACGTGTTTATGTGTTTATACGTATAGATGCATATGTAAATGTATATGTTTATTTACGCGCCCGGCGTGCATGTGTGTATGTAGAGAGTCCGTAGAAAGGTTCAAGGGGGCAAATTCGAAACGAATTCTTTTGTTTCGAGTTCTCCGCAAAAGGAGCAAGAGCCGAGTTAAAAAACGCGAGAGAGAGAGAGAGAGAGAGAGAGACAGAGAGAGAGAGACAGAGAGAGAGAGAGAGTGAGAGAGGGAGGGGGGGTGAGACCGAAGCACACACATCTATATCCTTCGTCTCTCGCTCCGTTTTGCGGATGACGACGGAAAGAAAGAAAGGAAGAATGAAAGAAAGAAAGGAGAATAGCAGGAGCGAGCATTGCAGAGCAGAACATACCTGTACGCTTGCCACACGCGCGCGCCCACGTACACACATGCTCACCGATGCGAGCGTGCGCACGCGTGTATATGTGTACGCGGGAGAGTGCGCGGTGGAGAATATAAGGTTTTATTTTCGAAATTTATGATTGTCAATAAATTTTAAAAGCGTTCCGTCTGGAGCCCTAAGGGCAGCTCCAAACACAGAGAGAGAGAGAGAGAGAGAGAGAGAGAGAGTGTGTGTGTGTGTGTGTGTGTGTGAGAGAGAGAGAGAGAGAGAGAACGCGAAGATCTCTGCAGACCGCAACGTTTGTCTCTCCTCCTTCAGCCTCTCTCTTCCTTCGCCTCCCTTATATTCCTCTCCTCCCGTCGCTGCTTTTTCGTCCCGCGTATATATGAGACTGCGAGGTAAAGGCCCCTATGGGGATATTCGGCTTTAGCGCAGTTAATTGCGTTCAGTGCTTGCGCTGCACTGCGCCGCGCGCCTGTATTTTACAACCGCGTGCGATTTTCATTCTTTTTTTCCGAGCCGCTCCACCTCCCGGTCTTCCCTCCTTTAAGCCCAGCCCCGACCCCTCGTCCCTACCCGTCTTCTCCCGCCCTCGTCAACTTCTGCACTTCTGTTTTGGGCTGCTTCTCGCGATGTTTAATTGTTCGGCCGGTTTCCAAATCACTTCGCGCGAACGAGAGGGAGGCAGGACCAAGGCATTCGCTCCGGGGATTATTATCGTCTGGCCGCGCTCCGGGAATTCCGATTTGTCAGTCGAGCCCCATGGACTTGGGATCCTTCTTCACGAGGTATTTCGCGGTTCCGTATAATCGAGGAGAATGAAAAATGCCGGGCACTTGGCGAAATGACGTGGACGCGATGCTCCCGCGCCGTCAAATTGCTTAAGTATACAGTCGCCCCGCGGCTCCCTTTGTACATGGAGCCAACCTGGAAAATCGGCTTTTCCCCCCGCCCAGCCGCCTATTACAGCAAGCGCTCGGGCAAAATAACAGAGCCGCCGCTCATTGTTGGCGCGGTGAAATGACAAATCCTTTTAATTGCAGGCGTAGGCTCTGCGCGGATTCTGCGATTCGACAGGATCGCTCCTCCCGATCGGTTCGCCGGCTCGCATGAAACACACATCATAACGGCCGAGTACCACTCGGACAACCTGTGTTTAAAAAGGCCCCCAGCTTTCTTTTGCCCCCGACAGTCGCTCCGAGACGATTTTCCGTGTGCTCGCTATCCCGTACGCCGGGGCTGATCAGCGCACACGGTAATTCGCGCTCCACGAAAATCGATATTTCATGGCTAATCACCAGTATTTCGGAGGCGTGGAAAAGGCCTGGTTATTTATCGCGTCGCCCCAGGACGTCGCTCGCTAAAAACGTAAGTGAGGGGGACGACGGCAGCAGCGGTGGCGGTGGCGGTGGCGGCGGCGGCAGTTGCGGAGTCCGCCACGCTGGGGGTGGGGTCGACCGCGACGGAAGAGGAAAGAGCGGGTGATGGTTGATACGCTGGGGGATGGGGAGGTGGAGCTCCCGATTCTCGCCGACGCTCCCGCGGACTCACCAACACATTCGTCGCAGATTTTTTCCTTGGATTATGGACCGTGCGGGTAGTCAGTCGCGGTGCTTGGCGCTTATCGCGTTAATCGACCTTGCGACGATCTCGGTAGAGAGGCGACGAGAGCTTCACTGTCATTGCGCGATGTGTCCTTTCGATGACCGTGGGCCGTCATTAATACTACGAGACCTTGTTCGTCGATGCTTATTCGTTAAAGCTCGAATTGATAATTTCCCTGGGTATCCTTCGGCCTGCCTCGCTGCTTTTCATAACGATTGAGGGGCTCAAATGAAATTATCGAAAGCGAGCGAATAACACAAGGACGAAGAAATAACGAAGAACGAACGAACGAACGATTCGCCAACACCATTGGAATTTTTTCATGATATTGTCGTGTCACCACGAGATTTTTGACCAACTTCATACGTAATAAGACTTATTACGTAGATTATTAATAACGGTTAAGCGTAAAATTCAATTTAGCGACTATTTGCAACTATTGTTCTTATTCGTTGTGGCATGTTAATATAATTTTCAAATTGTTCGTTCTCAGCTAATTTTCAACAACATTACATTCGCTATAATAATTACAAACTCGTAAGAGTAATTTCATCGCTTCTTGATATATTTTAACATCAATAAAATATTAACATCACTATATCAGTACATATATTTTTAATATTAATATGCGATAAGATTGAGAAGTTTTTTTTTTTTTTTATTCAATGAATATCTAAATCTACTACTACCTATTGTTTTTTATTGCCACTTGTCACTTATCCACTCCTCACTTATTATGCCATTTTACGTGTCAATTATATCGGAACTCAATATTTGGCAGTATATATTTAATTTGTAATTATAATTGCTGCCCTTAAATATTCGTTCATTTGTGTACTTGGACGGTAGATTTGTTTGTCTGATATCGTTAATCGATACACAAGCGCAATTTCAATATAGAAATATTACTCTATAACGAAATGATGTGCCATAGAGTCTTTTGCCGTATTGTCATTCTAAAATATATGAATGACGAATGTGGAAGTAGAATATTAAAATTAGCGAGCAAAAATATAAGTAATTAGACAAAATAAAGTTTTATTTATAACAAGGAATGAATAAACTTCGCAGTATCCGAAACAATAAAAAATATTAATATACTACATTGTGATTAATAGATAATTCTATGCAATATATATATATATATATGACACATTAGTTTTTGAATGAAAGTTGAAAAGATCTTTCACTTTAAATATTCTTAATGCATAAAACAGCTTACAGTAAAATTCATTATAATTAAATAACGTAAAGTTTTCGAATCTGTATGAGAATATTCGACTATTCGAAGGAATGAAATCGAAGTGGAAATCAATATTTCTATATTAAGATTGAAATTCGATCAAATTTTTTGAATTACTAAGGAAATAAGTTAATAAGCACAAGCAGAACTTAAATTCTCGTAGCAACCTTACGTACAATAGGTGAACAATATACACGGAGCAATCTGTACCAAAATGATTATTCATAATCAAGTTCAATCTAATGTCCGTAGGATGACGAAGCTCTTTTCCTCCTTCTATCTCCTTCTTTCATGTACAACTTTTCGATCGGCCATATAATATTTCTTCTTTCAGGAGTAGCGCATCTCTTTCTTTCGCTTGCTCCAGAGTTAAATTAATTAAAAACCCGTACTTCTCTCTTTCTCTCTCTCTCTCTCTCTCTCTCTCACTCTCTCTCACTCTGTCTCTCTCACTCTCTCTGTCTCTCTCATAAGAGTTTGGAAAAAGATTCCTCGACTCGATTACCATTATTGAACATTACGTTTTGTTCTTAACCCGCGTGTAACCTCTTTCCTTCCATCATCTATTTCTCCAGACGCGCCTTATGTATATACTTTTCTCTTTCTCGCTCTCTCTCACTCTCTCCCTCCCTCCTTCTCGCTCTTTCTCTCTGTCATATCATTAGTCGAAAAAGACGGCCAACAAGGGGAAAGAAGACAAGAAAGAGAGCGAGGGGGGAGAAACTGAGATAGAAGTGGAGAGAAGACGAAGACTCTCAGCCAATGACTTACCGATTCTCGTTCCCACAATATTGAAAGGCGTCGAGTCATCATTTCGAGTTCGAGAGATGAAAGAACATTATTATTCCAATTTTAAAGGATGTAGAAGCGAAGGAGAGAGAGAGAGAGAGAGAGAAAAAAAAGAGAGAGAGAGAGAGAGAGGGAGAGGGAGAGAGGAAGAGAAAGAATTAAGGATATGCGGATTGGGGTGGGGACATGGATAGAGAGAGGGAAGTTCCAGTGAGCGAGTGAGAGAGAAAGAGAAAGAGATAGATAAATAGATAGATAGATAGATAGATAGGTAGAGAGAGAAATAGAGAGAGAGAGAGAGAGAGAGAGAGAGAGAGAGGGAGCGCGCGAGAGAACCATCAACCCTTTCGGATCTCAATGGACTATCTTTCCTTTCTTATCTTCCTCTCTTTTTTCTCCTTCATCCTTCTCTTGCACCACCTTCTCCTCTCAGCTCGATGCCGCATCCATCTGTCGACTCGCTACTTTTGCAGCCTTTAAAAATTCAAAATATATCCTTATTCAAGCTTTTTGTGCAGCTCTCGCGCTTCTACCTTATTTTTTCGATTGCGGTACCCTTTCTCACGAAAGCTGTCACGCATTGCGAGATGCCGTGTACGCACACGCGTGTCTCTAAGTGTACTTAAAGCTCTTGTACTCATACCGAGGACTTTCCATATTTATTAACAATCGTGTATGTACCTATTGCACCTTGCCACTGTATTTTGTTCTTATGCTTTTTCTCGATTTTTACCTGCGCATACGAGCGTACTGTATAATTTTAGCGCGGATGAGTGAGAAAACATTACTACCTCATGTATCCTGTCGTTCCCAGTGAAGATGTTGGTTCTTCTTACGCAAACAAGCAGTCACGGCGGTGTTTCTGATTATCCTACGCCCCCACCCCGCCACACAACCCACCATCTCTTCTATCGCCAATGGCTAGCTATAGTAAACACACTTTTCCATACTCGTAAAATTTAAATGATTTACTGGAAAATTTATGCGTAATAGTATAAGTCAATGATAGCAGTGACTTTAAAATTCAAGCGAAGAAGCATTTATGCTGCTTTCTTGACTCTGTGCCTTTTCTTTTTACTTCTACTGCTGAGAATCGTAATTCTTATGCGGTATCGTTGTATACTTGTGTGCATAAAATAAAAAAAAAAATCGAATTTCCACATAAGACTTTCGAACGTTAATATTTGAAAGTCTAGATATTATCAGTCAATCAAAGTTATACCAACTTTACTTACTATAGTGAATTTTGAATATTATAAATATGTCGTCTGCGCTCTTAGTTATACATTATTAAATATTTATCTATCGCATTTAAGACAAAGATAGACGAATGAAAAATTTAATTCCAATGACGATAAAACGAACTTTTCTCATTTTTCTCTTTTCCTTTACCAAGAGGAATTTTTTTTCTTTAACCATAATCGTTCATTATGTAAACAATGTATACTCTACCTCCATTATAATAATGCTAAAAATGATCAATTTTTATAGAAATCGTTGCAATAATTGAGCAGCAAATTGTAAAATATATATGGAATAAGAAATCGTCGACTGATACTCGCTCCACATTAGTCCCAAGTCCAATGAATTACGGAGGTATCAATCTCTGTTTATGTACGAAAATAAAACAATAAGAAGCAGCCGTGGAAGAACGAAGAGAAATTGGATTTTACGAAATATCTGAGCGGTTCGTGACCGAAAATTATGAATTCGCGCGGGAAATTGAACGTGCCGCCAACTTCTTTGACTGCTCGCTTCGCAAGTTCATAACGAGGGGAATGAGCGAGCGAGTGCGGTGTACCGAAAGGGCTAGGGGGTAGCGGCGGGTGATGGCCGTGGCGGGGGAAGAAGGATGGGTGGATGAGGGGGGA
>NW_011948412.1:13660181-13680076 GCF_000503995.2 Ceratosolen solmsi marchali | reverse complement strand
GGCGGGGGGAGGAGGGGGGGGGGGGGGGGGGGGGGGGGAGAGGTTGAGGTAAAGGGCCTTCCAAAGGCTGATTGGCCGTGTAATCCCCATTAGGCCTCCACGAATCGATTCCCGCGTCCGAGCTCGCTCTCGATATATTCAAATAATCGAACAATGGTCCCTGCCGCTCAAACGGCGTCTCTATCCTTTTTACCTTATCTCGCAGCCTTTATCTTCATCTCGCAGCTTTCCTTTTTTTTTTTGCATATCTCCAGCGAGTGTGTGGATACACAGGTACGCGGATACGCGTACGCACAGGTGTCCCAACGCATGTATACCAAAGAAACAAATTTGAATAATCATAATAACGATATAATGCTCCTCGGAAGGTCGGAGGAATGAATATTGAGAGATGGAATAAAAAAAGCAAAGGAAACGCTCCATTCTGGTGGATGGCAGTTACGGGAAGCCTGCCTGTATAACTAACAATCGCGTACTTGTCGCTCGTCGACTCATCTACAGGTTGGTGGAGTGCAACTACCTCCTCCCACCGCCTCGGTGTACCGGCCGTACAACGAGCACCTCAGTGTTTTAAAGGAGCATACTACACCTTAATTTCGATAAAATCAATCCTCATTATCGTCGATCTTACTTCTTTAAATGCTTGCGCATAAATACAAAGTCGGGAGGGCATAATTCAAAATTTCTGTGCTCTCAAATCGATTTCTTATTTATTATTTGATATTATGCGGCTCGATGCCCCGGCGAAAAAAGCTTAGCTTCGCTTTAGATTTAGATCTCTTTCGGGAGATCATTTTATTCGCACGGTCAATTTCCGGTTTACGTATCTTGCAAATGTGCATTACACACATACACGTTAATTTGTTTACTCCTACTGCTATTTATATGCGCGCGCGCCCGCACGCACGCACGCACGCACACTTATTTATAAAGTTAATTATTTATTTAAATATAACTATTATATAACTTATTTATAAAAAAAAAAACATTTATGAAAGTGAAAAATTAAGATACTCTGCGCTATAAATTTAAAAGCTTATATTTTGTGTATACTGCTATAGTTATTATTTTAAGAATGTCTATGTGAAGAAAATAAGCCTTGGCAGATATTGGAATTCTCAAGTACTCAAACAAAACTATATGTAATTTGTATGGGCTTATTTTGTAGTTTAAATTAAATTAATTTAACAGTACTTAGCATTAATTTCGTATCTGTGTGTATTCAGAGTCTACAATTCATTATTGTAGAGTTATTTTCTATGAACTTTCTTTTATGATAAATGATAAAAGATGATAAATGTTCGATCGACATTACAAATGTCGTTCAATCTTAATTATTTGTTAACAATCTTCGTTCACTCAAATATTATCGAAATTGTTGTAATATATTATTGTAAAATATCATTCAAGAAATATTTCTCATCGTTATTTCCATACGTATTACTTTATTTAAAATATTAAAAATATGGCTGTTCATCAAATTTCTTATCCTAATACTACTCAAACAAAAGTTTTTCAAAATTTTTGTCTTGCTTTATCCACATCAAAAAACTTAACAATTATAAATCCACTGGCACTAGGACAGTTAGATTGGCTATTAAAATTTTTTTAAAAATAATATCAAGAAATTTTCTTGGCCCCCCCCCCACCCTCCCTCCCTCCCTTCTTCATATTATATTCGGTTAAGAGATATATTCATATATTCGCTCTCTGTACACACTATATTATGAAATTCGACATTTATAAGCGAGCTAATAATGGGAAATAAGTTTGTTAAATTGCATGAATCATTGGCTTGGCTAAATAAAAAGCTCCAATTGAGTGGTGAAGCGATTGAGTATTAAAGTGAATGTAAACAAGCGAAGTAAACAATGCGGGCGTAAGAAATCTAATTTTATTCCAAGACGCACGCTATTGGTTAAATAAATAAGCGACGCTTAGGAATCGCATCGCATTTTCAAATATGCACGAATGACTAATAATAATAATAATAATAATAATAATAATAGATGTGGCTATAAAACATTAGTTCTCGAGGCTGAGTTAAGAGCGCACATGTTTTTGCATGTAATATTGCAAGTGAAGCAGTGTAGGCGGATGGGTGACAGCGAGGTGGATGGTGGGTACAATTCGCGGCTACGATGAGCGAATATTTATCCACATATGCATGAGTCGCTTGTGCACCGAACTTCGGAAATCCGGAAGCTGTAAAATAGAAATCCTCCGGGCGAGGACTGAAATTCAAGTTCGCCAGGCACTTATCGCGGCAATAAGGCGTTTCGGACCAATGGTAATGGCGAGCTCGTTTAAAGAAAGAATGCGTCTCTCAATACTTTCTGGGAATTAAAGTTTCAGCACTGCTGGTGTAGCCGAACAATGCACAACGCATAACTCGATGTGTTTCGTCGCCGGCGTCGTCTGGAGGCCGATGTCCCGAATACCTCAGCGACGGAGCGAGGGACGTATCTTTCTTCGAAAGGGAATCTCGAAAGTAATTTGTCCGTCGATAGTCCATCTCCGTTCATAAATAAATCATTGCCCCGCGAGATGTAATCGTTAGGCCCGATCTTCCTCCTCTTCTGTCTGTCTCGCGCTGACGCTCGTGCTCCCACCCCGCCACGGGCCCGACCCCGCACCGCCTCACCACGCCACGTAATAATATTTCATAAACAATGAGCAAAGTGAATCTCCCCGCTTTTCCTAGATAACCTTACCAGTTTCGCCGATAATTCCCAATATAAATGCAAAGGCGAAAAAATTAGTTACACTTTCGACAGTTGCACGTAGTCGGAGACGTAGCCTTTTGAGAATCGAATGGCAAATCGTGAGGCGGCGGAGGGCGCCTGTGAAAAATATTTAGGGCCTGAATATTGTGCTCTTTCTATTTCAGTGTCGAGTGTGAAATGAGGTGTCGTGCGGAGAACGCGATGTCCAATGAGACCTCCTGGTTTTGCAACGTAATCCGATCAACGGACTTCAATTATTGCGTCATTAGTGAAAATTCAAGATGAATCGGGCATTATCATGAGTGTTTGATTTCTTGTGATTTCGTATACTTTTTATCCAGTATATGTTTTATCTCGTAATTATGAATTTTATTTATGTGAAGCCCGTTATTTCGTTTTAAGTATCGCCAAAAATTTTCAACAATTCATTAAGTCATAATATTAAAAGTTTAACGTCAAAATCATGCTTAAACACGTAATGACACTCATAAAACTTGTTTACTCTTGGAAAGAGAATATAATATAATTAAAGCTAGACACAATCTATCAATTATGGAGGATAAATAAATTTCATATAATAAATATGCTTAAATTAATTTGGAAGATTAAAAGTCATAGACCATAAGAGGAGCAAATAAATGAATAAATAAATAAATATATATAAATAATTTGACCTGTTTTACAAGATTTTGAATAACTTTACTGAATTGCAATAATTACTTTTCATTTTGCGATTCGCAATGGATTACCAGGAGAAAATAAATAAAAAGCCTATTAGTAATTGCTAACAATAAACAATCTGCAAGGAAACATTAAATATATTATAAAGTGTCTATAGACTGTAGGACCTGTAAATACAGAGAAACAGAGAAAGAAGCGAAAAGGGGAGAGACGAATATACACGTATACACAGAAAGATATCTCAAATCGGAGCGCTTTCGATTCATTTAAAAGATACGAATCTGTGCGCTCAAAATATGAATATTATATATATATATATATATATATATATATATATATGCATATGCGCGCGCATATACGTACATTTGCATAGGTTTGTGTGTGTATCACACGTATACGCGTTTGTGTGTTGTGTCTTTTCGGATAGGATAGGGGGGGGGTGTATGGCGAGGGAGTAAGAGCGTGCGTGCGTGCGTGCGTGCGTGCGTGTGTGTGTGTGTGAGAGAGAGAGAGAGAGAGGAGCCCGTGTGCGAGTGAGAAAGATCAAGAAGAATGGGGAACAATTATAATTGACAGAAGCGGGTAAAAAAGAAATTGATTTCTCTCGGTTGTGTAGATAAGTGTGCACGAGCAGGTCCCTGATTGACGTGTATTTCGATTTTTTTCGCCTTTACGGAATGTATCATTACGGATCCACCGAGGGTGGGAGCGATAGAGTGAAAAAAAGGAGAAGCAGAATAAAACGCGTCGGCCGTTTCGTCTTTCTTTCTTTTCGAGATATAGACGATTCCCTCCTCCTCAACGTCCTTTTTCTGTCGTCGAAAAAGGCCCCGTGGCGTAGCTATACACATACACAGTGGAATATCCCGTTTGGTTACACGTCAGTTTGAAGAATTCTTCACGAGTCAGAAAAATGAGCATCGTCATGATTTTTGAAAGTAAAAAATGAAGAGAGCCATCGCTGCTTGCTGAGACCGGGCCCCTTTCGAATATACTCATATATGCACATGGATATCGGCGAGGCCCTTTACGCGTCCTCCCCCCTATCCTGACACCCGCTACACCGGCCATTTCGCCCTCATGACAACCACGCTAGAAGTAAATCCTGTACGAAGGCTGCGACTGTTCCTTCGGACTCCTGCACAAGACTTAAGTGACTGATAAACCGTGCGAATATTAGAGTAACGCCGAGACAAAGAGACAGATAGACATAGAGAGAGAGAGAGAGAGAGAGAGAGAGAGAGAGAGAATAAATATTAACCTAAGTACATCTTGTCAATTAATTTGTTTTGAGGATTCGCGTTATTTATTGGGGAGAAGGAAAGATCGGCTCTTAGCATATCAATCACGTATTTTAACGCAGTTGATTGAATTAGCATACAGAGATCTTTTAACATGAAATATTGATGCTAAAATGAAATATTATTATTATTATCATTAAACTGTATAAATACAGAATCATTTAAGCATGCCAATTAAAATTCTAAGTGTATTATTAAATTCATATTTTGAAGGTTAAGATATTTTTTTACAAAATATCCATTAATGAATGAGAATAATATTTTTAACTTTTAGTGTCTTTATAAATTGAAATGAGAGAAATGTTGTTATGAGCATAATTTACAGCGCACGTTGATTATATATTTTTTCGGAATTGAAAAATCGAATGACTAAAGCCTACTTGACGAAATTTCTAGATTAACATCACGCTTTATCCCCCTCCCCTCTCCCGCCCTACCGCACTTCTACGGATAATGAGCTGTTATTTTTAATTCACAGGCGTAGAAGTGAGTTAGCAAAGGAGCAAAAGCATCGATAAAACTCGTCTGTTCAATGTATTACATTCGATATTATTAAGAAAAATATAATCTTTGCTAGTGCAGACCTGAAGCTAATTCAAATAGAAAATACGAAATTCTCAAAAGATTCTCATATAAATTCTCACTTTATTTGAAATCGTAAAATATAATAATAATGTCATGAAATTTAAAAGCACAATACAAACCAAACATGTTTCTTATATTTTTCCACAATTTATATGTGTTTAATTAAACGACCTTGTATTAACGAATCCACATAAGTACAATTCAAGGTATAATTATAAAGGAATTTGAGAAAATTAGATCATAATATGTTGTTTAATGTTATTAACAAATAAATGATGCGTAAATTTACATAGACAACCTATTATTATAAAATTAATAGAGTTTCTTAGAACTTAAATCATTTTATTTTAATATTTAAGCATTATTAAACATTGGATAAAAAATATGAATAATTTAATATTCTAAGAAATTAGCAGAGTAAGCTACTTTAGGTAAGTTATTGAGATATTGTGATGAAAGATCACGAACCAATTAAAGTAAAATTAATATATTATGTTAATTGTAAGAAAGAGATCCGTTGAAATAATAAATATATATATATATATATATATATATATATATAAAAGATATCACCTAATTAATTGCCTAAATTATTTATATATAGCATAAACAATTTTATGGAAAGTTGGTAAAAGCATTTCCATTACTTAGAAGTAATTATAATTGTAAAGAATTAGATATTAGATAAAGTCATTAAAATATGTATATGCGTTGAGAATATAAAGAGTATATGATAATGATGCATATTTAAAATGTAATTTTAAATTTATATTATAAATCTTTCCATTTCATATTATAAACAGGCTGTATAAAAAGGTTTCTGACCTTCCTTCGACCTCAATCCCTTGGTAGGCACACAACGAAACAGGTGACATGACAAAAACCACTCTCGGAAGGTGAAAAATCAATTCTATTGCAACGATAGTCCAACAAAAAGGCTCGGTCTGTCAATATTCGAGAAATGATCATTTTAACATGAATGAGCGCGCGCGCGCGCCTACAACTAAAAATATGTCGGAAAATAGGCTGAAGAAACAGGTCCGGTTTTTCATATTAACCAATAATAGAGAGACAGAGATATGTGTGTTTGTGTGTGGGTGTGTGTGAGAGGTGAATTCATTTTCTCAAATCCTACGCTTGTCCACGGGCCAACCAACGTTACCCGACATAAAAACCACACTCGCGAGATTTAAAAGCTCAGAGTTTGAGAAAGAGTAAAGAAAAAGGAAGAGGGAGAGAGATGGAAATACCACGGCGCGAGCAATTAATCATATTTCGAAAATCATTCCGCGCCGAGATCTCCACGGCCAGATATAGAAGAGCTGCGCGCCAGTCTCCAAAACTCCAGAGTCATAGTGCAAGAGACAACGACTCTTGAAATTGTGTATATATGTGAGGAAGAATCTCTGAGACGAGAAAAATCGGTGTAGCCATTGAAATCGAAATACAGCGAAGACAAAAATGAAGGTCTTGAATACCGTTTCCTTCTCCTTTTTTCTCTCTTAAAATAAGAGCATTCAACTATTTTTTCTTTCTTGTTTTTCATCGAAATTTTTCAAGAAAAGTTTGACGAACGTTGCGTCAACAGAGCTTAGCGCGGTCTACTTCTCTGATGTAAACGTGAAATTAAATTTTCGAAATTCTTCATTCCTATGTCTGGTCGGCGTAAGCGGTCCAAGTCGTTCAACTTCTCAAGCCTAGCGGTATCTAGGGTATTATACACAAGTTAAAAACTTTTTATTTTTAAAACATTGATTATTTCCGCAGTCAGAATTGATTTATCATATTTTTTAAATAGAATTAACAACTATTAATAATAATAATAATAATAATAATAATAATAATAATGAGATGAAGGAGAAGAAGAAGAAGAATAAGAAAAAGAATTGTTATAGTAATAGTAATGGTAATGGTAATAATATTAGTAATAACAATAACAATTATTTTAATAGTAATAGTGATAGCAATCGTAATATAATAATAATTGTTGCTGTTGTTGTCGTTATAACGTTACAATACCGATAATAGTTAATAAAACGATAAGCCGAGGACAATAATAATTTATTTATACATAAATACAATTAATTTATATTTAATCGTATGTACAGAGAATTATTGAGTATCAACATATATTTTATCAATATACAATGTCTATCTGAAATAAAAGTAATGCTCATTGATAAGAGTGAGAATTTTTAAGTTTATTTGCATTTAATCGCAAATAATCATCAAGTTCGATGAGCATACACTTATTTATATTATAAATAATTAGACAAAAGTTTAGTCAGCACTCTATGAGCTGCAATATACAAAATTGCATATAATGCGCATGCAAAATAAAATACTCAACATTCTCTCGAAATATATTTCGCCACGTTTGAGTGTAGTTACTTTAAATTCCACATATGAATTTTGCTCGTCTAAAAAAAATTGCAGACCTCGAAAGGATTTAAAATGCAGAAAAAGGGCGAATACGAGCCAAACTGAAATTCTCCGCATCTCGAAAACATATTATAACGCTTGTGTGCTCCACTGAGTTTCCCTCGAAAAAGCCCTCGCCCGTGCTTTTTGGTATATGGATAATGCTTTTTACGATTCAAAGCGCGTTAAAGTTATACTTAAAGGCGAAACAACGCGAACAATTCTCGAACTCCGGCGTCTTGACTCCGGTCCCTGCGCCTCCCCCTCCTCCGCCCCACCTTCTCATTCTGCTTGCATAGCGCGCAATTATAGCCAATTTCGCGTAAACGAGAGCAGAACAATCAAATAACCCGCGCGCGCGCGCGCGCATCCATACACATGTAAAGGTTTGAGGGAGAGAGAGAGAGAGAGAGAGAGCTAAAGTGGAAAGGGCTGGGTGACGAGGGAGGGGAGTAAGAGCGGGAAAGAAGAGTTAGAGTAAAAGGATGAAAAAAGTACTTTTTCCGTCTTTTTTATTTCGCCCTCCTACTTTACGCTTTTGCTCTTTCGTCGTATACATATTGACGATTCTAAACGAAGGTGACGTATCTAGCGATTTGATAAAAGCCGAATGACTCATACGTTAGCGATTAAATGCAATTTCAGCGAATTAAATAAAGTTTATGACTTTTCAATTTTAATTAAGTTTTAATTCAATTATATTGCAGTGATTTCAAAATGCACGGTGCGTTTCGAAATTACTTTTAGATTTTACAATGCTTTCAAAATTCTAAAATGTGCCTCCTATATAGTGTGCTAATTAATTTTTTTCTATGCCCGCGTAGGAAAATATATTTTTATTTTTCTTTATATTTTAAAAGATTTGAACTTTTTCCAAACATTAAGCATAAAGGAGCGAAAAATCTCTATCCATAATAATCGCATGTTTAATAAACCATCAAATCTATCGATTGTGTTCAGAATAATTCATATACGCATATACGGACACACACACACACACACACACACACACACACACAAACAAACAAACAAATGCGCGCACACATATATATATATGTATATATAACCATAATATACAGGCTCAGTGTCTGTTCTGTCTCGCCGACACTAGCAGACTTTACTGGTAAGAATTTTTAAATTTTGTCACGTTCGCTTTTAAACACAGTAATTTGTGCCACCTCTACTCTAAGCTCATGTCGATCTCTCCCAATTCCGTTTCTCTATCTGTCTACCTTCTCCTCTCTCTCTCTCTCTCTCTCTCTCTCTCTCTCTCTCTCTCTCTGTATTTCTTTTTCTCGCTCTTTTACTTCCTTCCTTGGAGTTACACATGTTATTTCTTTCTGTCTAACTCCAATTCTTTTGGTTATTGGCTTTGTTTCCTCTTATTTTGCGTGCATAGCAATTCAGACAAATTTTGATTGGAGCAAAAATGTAATATTGAGTATATATATATATATATATATATATATATATTAATTAAATCTCTACCCTAATCTCGATGTAGAGGTTATTTTATTAAAATTATTCCTATTATAAGTATATATTATAAATGTCAATTAAAATTTATAAGTACTTAATTTTCATGAATAAAGTGTAAAATGCAACAATTATCGAAGATATAAATCCCTAATGGTGGATAAAATTAAATGAAAAAAAAAGAAAAGAAAAGAAAAAAGATTAATAATAATATTTATTAATCGTATAAAACTTCGCATTAATGTACGCGCGACAGATATTTCATGTATAACGCAAACATAAATCTTGATAAATTTATTAATATTCTCAGCGTTTCTTAGCGATTGCACATTAATAGAAATAAGTACTTGGCAATATAATTGAACAACGCGCCTTAAAATTACAGACTACCAGCAATAAGGCAGAAGAACATTCGAAGGATCCGACGTGTCACCAAATAATTCAGCCAGCCGACGCTAACGAACGAATGTTGGTAGAGGAACGATGATTTCCGAAGGGTAGCAGGGACTTTGTATCATCTCTGCTCTTCCCAGCTCACGTACCACCTCTCGCTATACTTTTCTCCGTCTTCCAATATCCATCCTCCTTTCCGCATTTCGAATCGTCGGCAGATACATCGGAGGTGGGACCATCCCTCGGCCTTTTTGCAATTATTTTCTTCTGCCTCGAAATTCGAATCGACCTGCTCGCCGAAGATATTACCTTTATTTCCAAATTATAACATCTGCCACGAATCGGCCCGATCAGCTTTCGTCTTGCCGCCGCTTTATCGCAGCGCTTAAAAGTCGTCCAATAGTTTCTCGGCGCGATGCCGATGTGGGCTCCTTCGGGGCGGTCGTGCAATAAAGCAACAAGACGCAACAAGACGCAACAAGAGGCAACAAGAGGCAACAAGAGGCAACAAACGGCAACAAACGGCAACGAAAAGCAACAAAAGCTGCATAATGTGGCTCGATCGACATCCAGGGAAGTATTACCATAGATCCTCTAACGCGCGCGATCTAATCTCCAACCCGTGGCCATTGTGCTGTAGCGCACGCGACAAACCAATTAACAGATAGACGGCAACCAAATCGACATCCGATCTAATTCGACGTTTCGCGGAATCGATGTATCGCGTCAGCCGCCCATTCGACGATAAGTCGGCGCAGCTCCGCTTTCTCGTGCCGTCGTTCCTATCTGCAGCTTCTTTTGGATATTCTAGCCGATTGCTCTTCTTCGCTCGGGGTAGATATGCGGAGCGGTAAAGGACGATGGAAAAAAAAGAGTACCGGGCAGCAAAAGAACGAGACAAAAGGGAATTGATGGGGCGAGCCCGTATAGATGAGATGCGGCGAAGGAAGGGAGCTCGAGGGATAAGGAAAAAAAGAACGAGTTTAGCGGTGGCGGTGGCGGTGGCGGTGGCGGTGGCGGTGGCGGTGGCGGTGGCGGCGGCGGCGGCGGCGGCGGCGGTGGTGGTGGTGGTACTGGTGGTGGCGGTGGTAGTTGTGACAGTGGTAGTGGCGTGTGCGTGAGTGTGTGCGTGTGGGGTGAGGGGAGGAAGTGGGGGTGACAGCGGCTGCAAATCGCGATAGCGGACTATAATATTGTGGGTACGCGCGAGGGTCTGTCTCTTTTCAAATAATTCAAAAACCGACCGATCGAACACATATATTTCTGGCGGTCCCTCTCACTCCCCTCCCCCTCCCGGCCTTGCCGTACCATGCCTTGCCGCGCCACGCCACGCCACGCCATGCCATGCCTCGCCTCGCCTCGCATCTCGCCACCTAACCCTCTCGCCCTATCTCGTTCTGTCACGCGCGCGCGCGCGCACCATGTAATTATAGTAGACTTGGTGTGCGTGCGCCCGTTGGTGTGCAGCGTCAGTGGTGTTCAACCGGGGATGCATCCCGATGCATGGGAGAAGACGCGTTCGTATTTATGAGTTTTGTCGCCGGGGCCGAGTTTTATTTGATCATCACCATGATTACGCGAGGCCTCAGCTGTCGTTCAGTTGCAAACGAGACTCTTCACTCCTTGTAATCATCGACGCGAATTCGATTTGTGATTTCGGATCGCGCTGATAGCCATGATTCTTGGTTTGTACGAACTCTCCTTGTCGCAAGGTTATATTTAAGTGCATGTTTGGATGAGAAATGATTTTCAATATCTTATCCAGGAAATGTCATTGCGCCCAAGTTTACGCGAAGTTTTTACAATATTATTATTCAAATACGTGCATGCGTGGGGGCACACGGCGATCCTGTAATTTATATATTTTCAATACAATTGGAAAAACAATAATAACGTTATTAATTTTATTGATCAAAGGTTTGGTAATTTTTCATTTGTTATATGCTCGTATTTATATTAGGCTATATTTATCACACGAGCAATCAGTCATATTTCTTAATTGTTACAATCTTCGAAAAATCACATAATAATACTAAGGTCGTCATGGCATTAGGAAAACGAATGATGTAAATACGAAAAAGTATTATTTTAAATTTACTATAAGATTAATTAATAGAATTTAACTTAACCCGTATTATAGTAATATTCTTTTAGAATGTATTTATAATTTATAATTAATATAAGATTAAGTGCTCTAAAATCTTTTGAAATCTGATTTATGGCTTTGGTATAAAATTTTGATCACAAACTAACTAATAGTATTAATGGAAATATAGTTTATGATTTATATCAAAAATTATTTTCATAATAGAAAACTTGACGGATATCTGAACTAATTTTTAGCGAGACTACGGTAAATCGATTAATCTCTTCTTGAAATACCGACTATAAGCTTTTTCGAGTACGATAGGCTTTTCAAAGATAAAATACATAAAATCCTACTTCGTTTTTGTTATAAAAAAGTTTCCAATTAGTTATATATATATATATATATATATATATATATATATACGTATGTAAATGTATATTGTCGATGCAGAGAAATAAAAATAGTATTTAACAAAACTTTTAATTTAAATAAAAATTTCGAGAGAATGTTGATAATTTTGCGAATGCTGATGAGAGATACAACCAACTGAAGAATGTTTTGGCATTGTACAATTGACCAACTCGTAAACCTATTAATTGTATCAAGCTTAACTATACAATATATGCGTACTACACGCGTATACAATTCATAATAAAACGAGTAAACGTTATAATACATTGTACAACGCGTATTGAATTTAATAATTTTCAGCAAACATTTTCGTTGTTACAAAGTTGTAAATTATGTTATGAAATACGGTTCTTTACGTACATTAACATGTACACGTTTATTTTTCATAGTGGTGTTATTGCTTAATGGGATGTTTCACATAAAATTAATAGTCAATACGAAAAATATGTTTACACTTTTACAAAAACATTTATCGTTTCACGAACCGAGATTTCTTGAAACTAATAGCAACATTAATCATTTTCTGAAAAATAAAAACTTATATAATGACGCAACATTTTTAAATGTTGCTATACTCACATGAAGAATTTATCCATACTGACGATCACTACTTCATATCTGTTTTATTAACTTTCATTTCCTTCAACTCTCAAGCACTGATGTGCGTTCGATAGTATGTAGATGTAAAGTTAAACACACTACACTTTACGAATACAAGAATCAATCAAAAACTTTACAGTTTATGAATCAAACGCGGGCGTTGGACTGAGAGCAAATAATACGAATTGTATATCTTTTCGTATTTCTCTTTTTCGTATTTTTTATCTTATCAACAAACAAATGATGTGGCTTTCTGTAATCGTGAAATCGCCAGGAAAAAAATGCTCGGCTTCACGCTTATCGTAAAAATTTCTCAGATTCCTTGATCTATTGCATATCAAGATTTCTTTTCTACAATTTTGGATAAATATCGAATAGTGATACGATAATTAAGCCGACAGATGACGAATTCAACATGTCAAGACTGAAGAAAATTCGAATTTTCGAATTTCAGATATTGAAGAAGCGTCGATTTACAAAATGAATTAACGACTAATCTTGGCTCATTATTTCCGGAAATAAGATTACTCGAATCTGTCATCGTTCAAATATACGTTGCGATTTTGAAAATAACAAGTAAGTTTAGGTTAACGGCATTAATAAATGATGGAGCGGCAGTGGCTTGAATAAAAAATCATTTTTCTTGCAATAGCCATTATGACAATATTCGGATATAATTTTCCTTTTCAAATTAAAACTTAGAAACCAATTGACTATTAAAATAAATTTTTTTTCATAATAAAAATGATGATTGAATCCACGAGTTATACAGGCATTGTGACTTCGACGTCGAACATTTATCCACGCATAACAGTTTTTTTTTTTTTTTTTTTTTTTTTTTTTTTTTTTTTGGACTATGAACGCCTTTTTCTCTTAGCTTGAAAATAAAGAACTTCCGGATGCTTAAAATAAAAACTTTCATCTAAGAAAGTGAAATATATTGGTACTTCGATATAGAGGCTTGTGATTCGATCTTCATCTTCTTTCTTCGTACGACTGTAAAATAATTCAACCGTTTAACGTAAATATTATTTTAAAAATGTAGTATTTGTAAAAAGTTTTTTGACCGTGGAAGAACTTGCTATCTCGATCCTAGATGAGTAATTTATTTCAAAAGTAACATTTTAAATCGTGCCGTATATCTTGAACATATCATAATTGTAAAAAATAGTGTCGAAACAGACAAATATATTTACATAAATTAAAATGCCTTACTTGACAAGCAATTATTAAATGTACATTAGTTTTGTTAACATTCCAGTCTGGTGTATGTTGTATGTGTTGTTTGCTTTCGTGGAAAGGCTTGAAAAGTTGAAAATATAATATTTACTTTAAAATATAGCTGAAATAAAAGTAAAATATAACGTCATTTTATAGCTCGAGTCGTCGCAAAAATTACGTTAGAACTTAACTTTTTTTTTTTTCTTTTTTTTTTTTTTAACGTTAGCATTCGATCATTAGGATGGCTACAGTACTGTGAACTCTTTCACGCTTTTCGCCGCTGCTGATTGATGGATTAGTTCGTGATCCCTTTGAGCTGTGAAGCTGTGACGCATTTTGCAACTTAAAACAGAGGGTGAAAAAATCATCAAAATTTTGAGAAACTTAAAGTGATATGGGACAATGGCGATATAAAACGCCAGTGCTTTCATTGAATATTGTGGGTATCTCGAGGAGGTATGGTAAGAATATTTTGTAGATTTTTTTTCTTTCTCTTTTAAAGAATCATAGGTAGCGCGGCTCAATGAAAGACGAAAATGATTAATCGATTTTTTGATCGCCTCTCCCCTCGTCCTCAAGTAGCGGAGAGCCTTGGGCTCGCGTCGTTGCTTTACCATGATCATCAGCTCTTTTTTCCCATGTTCCTTTAGCAGTGAAAAAAAAAATCGATTCCTCGATATACATTCTTTAAATAAGTACAATTTTTTAATAATATTAACTTCTGACAGATTCTTGAACTTCGAAATAAAGCAGAAGATTTATGCGTTAGTGAGGAGAAAAAGAAACGGAAAGAATAAAAAAATGAACGCTATCGCTAGGTTGAGGTAATCTATTTTAGAATTAGATGGATATTTCAAAGTATATTTGTTCCACGAGTCGTTATTGAAGTCGTTATGTTCAGTTAACAACAATCTCACTTATTATAGTAGTCAAAAGAATTGGTTACTACTGCCACTGAGTTCTGCGAAATTAATTCGCATTAAATATATTTATATCTCGAGGAAAAGTTTTTATAATAAATCCTTGATTTAATAATACAATAAATTATACAATTCTCTCAAAGTCGCTTGTTATAATTTAATGCAATGGCCCCTGTATATATAAAAATTAATATTTCATAAAGTATGTGCTGTTTCGTAGGCGCTAATATCATTCGCAAATATCATTCAAAATGAAATATTTAATTGCTTAGTAATATGAAAAATTGCTCAAAATTGTCAATAAATCTATTAGTTGTAATATATTTTCTTGACAATATAAGTCAATACGTTCATTTATTAAGATTATTAAAATTCAATAAATTATCAATTGGTCATTATTATCCGATGGGTCGATGTAAAAGCGATATCTTTCATTTACCTGATTCCTCAAACAGAATGAGAAAAAAAGAAAAAAAAGACAAAAAAAAATTAAAAAGAAAAGCAAAGGGGGAAAAAGCGAGCTCGTAATAGAAGACAAATTTATAAGTTAAAAACACATTAAACAATTAGCTTGCTCAACTTTTTGTGAAATAGTTTGGATAGGCAGAATGGAATGAGAACAAAAAAGAAATCCGAGTTAAACTGTCAGAGTTTTTTTTTCTACTAACTTTTTTACTTATGTCATCTGCTTGCGCGGGGGCGCGAGACTCTCACGACCCTCCGACATCGATGCGCGAGGACGGAAGTGCACACAGAGATTCAACCCTTGAGAAAAAGGGATTTCTCCTCTTTACCTACTTCTCAGGCTTTGGTAATCGGAAGGGGGAATGAGACGAGACATATTTTAACATTTTAAGAATGGATTCGAAACTTTGCTGCACTGCTCCACACACTTTTGTACGTGTAGGTGCTGTGCGTGAAAAAATTTTCGAGGGAGACAATCGAATAAAAAAAAAAAACACCAGTTTCCCAGTATCTTCTAATATTATGCTATTTTTGTGTGTGTGTGTGTGTGTGTGTGTGTGTGTGTGGGAGTAAAGTAACGGTGGGAGGGGGAGGGGGAGGGGGAGGGCGTGAAGTACCCTGAGAAAACTCGAAAAAAGTCTTTCTTATGCCGCTTTCACACGATTTTTCAACAAAGTTGCAATTCTCACTTAATATTATTGATAAAATAAGTTTCATTTAATTTCCTTTTTTTCTTCTTCTTCATATTTTTAATGAAAACTACTCACTCGTACCCATTCTTATTATAATAATCTATAATTTAACGGTTTTTGTATCGCAACATTATTAAAGTTATTAATTCGTCTTGCACACGGCCTATCCGAATACTGATAAATTTATCGTGATTATAAATTTTTTCTAGATCCCTTCCAGATCAGCATTTGTAATTTACTCCCTTATCTTAACGATCTATTTTCTAAAAGAAATTGTATTTTAATGCTTGCTTAATGTAAGTATAATTAATAAATATTTTTATGCTTTCAATCGTAGCAATCGAAATATTTCTTAGCTACGAAAACATATAAAAAAATTTTGAAAAATAAAACTCATACATAGAAATAATAATTATGATACAGAGTCACGATTAAAGCTGTTGATTGAATTAATGGTTTTGTTTGTGCTGATAAATGATGTAAAGAAATTTTTAATGTTGTTCCATAATTACATTATCGTATCATTACATTTCGAGGTAACCATGCTCCAAGGATAATTATCAATTAATAATTAGTGTTTACATCGTCTAGGCCACGAGAAACGCCGAGAGCAGCAATTTCACTTGTAGAAGTGGCCAAGGGCACTACTTAAGCCCGAGTCGATATAATATTTCGTGGCTAGATGTGAAAAGAGCGTCTTTAGCGAGTTCGATGACCAGAAAGGGCATTCTGTATTGGAAAATCTAAAATTGTACATTTTTGATAAGATGCTTCCGACTCGATCTGCAGGCCATCTGCTGTACTAGTTATTTAAGTATAAGTGAAAGAGTCGAAGGTATGGTTGGTACAGAAGAGGAAGTTCGTTTAAAATATATGAACGTACTCGTAGCCTGTTACTTCTCAAAGCAGTTATCTTGCGCCATAAGCAGAAACGCTTAAACTGGCAGATGTGAATTTTCGATTTAACTGGTTGTTCATCAATAAGGCATTCTGACGAATATTGGAATGTTTTCATATCAAATTTTCAGAGTAATCTCTGTATTTATAGAAATGAAGTTTCATTTGTGAAATATAATTATTGCATTATCGTCTAATACAGGGCAAATAAGCTCCAACTAGTTAACCAATTTTACTCGATTCTTGAAAATAATACTATATTTATTGTATTACTTGCCATTAATTTTATGGGTGAAACATTACGTTTACATATTACAACTTTTACATGCTAATATCATTAAATAATTGTAAAAAAAAAAAAAAAGAAAAGAAAGGAAGATTGATTAATTAAGAAATATTTAGAATGCTTTTACAATTATTTCAATTATTTTACCATAAAATCCAATATCGACTTTCATTTTTTCGTTTTAAAGCCAAGGATAGTTAGTATGTGTAGGCTCAGCCTACTCGACGCAAAAAGATTAATCACTCGCGTGTAGGTTAATTAGATGACTAAATAAAAGAAAGCTAAGATAATGATTGATTTCATTACTCTCTTAAAATTGAGTTTAAAGAATATTTTCATAATGAGCGATGTAATTAATAGGTAAATTTTCATCGCGCGAATGTAGGAAAATCAAGAACGCTTTTGTTCTTTCTTTTATAAATAAATTAATACATGATGAGATGTTGAATTTAATGCCATTAATATATTATAAATAATTAAAAATATCTATTACCAATCGCTTTGATTATATTAACAATATTTACATTATTATCATCCTATATTATATTTATATGGATTGTTTCAATGTTCAAATTTCCATTGGAGTCTACTTTCGTGCATTAATGCTTTTCATCCAATGATTGTTTATTATAAGAAAAGAAGTAACGGGAATTCAGTGGCATTCAATAGATTGTGTTTCGTTGGTCAATTGGCGATTCCAATTTTCGAAATATTATTCGTTTATCAGTGGGCTAGAATGGAGTGTCAATATATTAAGAGAATTTATTTTCTTTTAAAAAGATTTATTACTATTCCATTGGCACGCTAAGTACTCTTGAGCCGGGCACGAACATTTTCACGTTTGGCTTTTCCAAGCAAACTATAGTACCAACTATTACATCCAGACGCGCGTGCCACGTTATTTTTTTTTCCCTCCCCTCAACTTTAAAGAGCTATCCACTACAAACACTTGGACTCAAATTGCAGATGAGTGAGTCGCGCGGGCTGGAATTGCGGAGTACACGTACGTGCGTACGTAAATCGTCGTCATAGTGCAATGAACTCGAAGTGTGAAGTTATAAGCATCGGAAAAATGAAATGAACCGAATAGGGGAAGATAATTCGTTTCCGTCCGCATCGTGGGAATAATGCGTATGGCCATGTGCCGCTTTTAATTTCTTTACTTGACTCATCATACCACACAAGCATTAAACGTGCGCTCCTACGAGTCTAGGAATTTTTTCTTTTTTTTTTTTTCTCTCGATCCAAGAAGAAAGGGAACTCTTTCATACTTGAGATAGATCTTGGGAATTTCAAGAAGGGCACGTCTTGATGCAGAAAGAGAAAGTATGAATGGAGCCAAGCGTATGAAAGAAGCGCGCACTTAGGTGCGTGTACTGCTCGTTTGACTTTAACGAAAGCAATCTTTGTGCCTCGTTTCTATATCAAATGAAATCTCTGAAATGATTCAATAAAAACCTGGCCAGAGACTTATCGGAGCCAACAATGCCGTACTCGAGAAAATATATAAATCGGTCTCTAACTGATTTTTGCGTTCGAATGAATCCCCCCTTTCCCCATGCAGAAAACGATGAAAAGAGAGAGAGAGAGAGAAAAAAAAATAAAGAAAGAAACAATTGAGATCTATTCCAACTAGCGGATTTCGTTCATTAAATAGCGAAGGTAAATTATCTCAGTCTCATATAGACAATAAAGTGCGCGATAATATGTTGTTATTAAAACGACGATTGTCCATGAAGATATTTCGACATTTCCCTCGGACTGTTTCGAAACGCACGTAGAGTGATTTTTATGACACAATTGATTGGCTCCGAATCACACACACTTAAATGCATTTAATTCCGGTCTTGTTAAATAATTGTAATAAAGATGTTTTGCCCTTTTGTCAATTAAATTAATAAATCCATTGGCTGTTGTCGGTGGTCCGACGTAAGGCGCAATAGTATAAAGGGAGGCTTGAAAATAGTCGTAAAAGGCTCGGAATTGAATCGAATAATTTATCGAAAGGACGAGCGCTGAAGCACGGATACGTTGATTCTGTGATAAAAAGGAAATAAAATATCATTGGTATTTAAGGCCAGTAGACGCTCGCCCACATTCGTGTGCATTAATCACGCGCGGCCGAAAAGTTGTAAATCCCTTAAAAAATCCGTACGATTATAGCTCGATTAATCCAACAGCAGACATATCCTTCACGTACAAATATCCTTAACGCGAAATATAGATATTGTCGTTAGCGCCAAATGGTCATAGGATTATCGCGGTCGCAATAACTCGGTCGATTAAAACATGAAAAGCTCCGCTCGCTCATCCGGGGCCCAATCAAACGCGCCGGCATTTGCATCGATCGCCGTAAAAGTAAACCCGCAAATGCACGGGCACGGGTTGAGCGATCGGCATCGCCACCTCATAATACCCGGCGCACTAACGCATAGCACCGCGCAATAAAAACACGGCGTAACGAGGTTCCGTGTAGTCGAGCAGTATACAGCTGTCGGCTGGTGTACAGCTGACAGAGCGAGAAAAGGGGTTAAGGACCCCAGGAGCGGAGGGTTGCGGGATGAGGTGGAGTAGGAGGAAGCAGACCGAGCACACGGGGAGAGACGGTCAAGTGTCAAGCTACGTGATACAGAGATGGAGAGATGGCGAGATGGAGAGATGGCGAGATGGTGAGATGGTGAGATGGTGAGGGGTGAGGAGTGAGGGAGAGGGGGGGGGGGGGGGGGGGGGG
>NW_011948412.1:13659613-13659922 GCF_000503995.2 Ceratosolen solmsi marchali | reverse complement strand
GGGGGGGAGAGAGAGAGAGAGAGAGAGAGAGAGAGAGAGAGGACGCAAGCCCTTAGCGATTTTTGGATTTCCTCGCGTCTTTAGTAACCGGAGAAGTGAAAACACGGGGCGCGGACAGGTAGGCGACGGGGAGGGCGATCAAGCCCTTTGATTCCGCGACGACTTCGACTAACGAAGTTGCGCGAGATGACATCGACGCCGAGGGTTATTCCGCTCCTTTTCGTCCTTTCTACTGGTATACCGGTCTTTTTCTTTCTTTCATTCTTTCTTTTTTTTTCTTTTTTTTTTTTTTTTTTTTTTTTTTGTTTT
>NW_011948412.1:13647087-13659484 GCF_000503995.2 Ceratosolen solmsi marchali | reverse complement strand
CCCCTACGGCACCGCCAACACCCAAAACAGTGCTCCAGTGCGCCGCCGACAACCCTGTGCCACCAGACCAGCTGTATTTCCTCAAAGGATTTTAGATTCTCGGCTTTCTCAACTCTCTCGCGGGCACGTGCTTTTATTTCTTTCCCTTCTTTCATCTTTTATCGGGACGCACGATCATCATGATACGCGTACACCCGCATCACCAGGATCTTCCGCGGGTTGTCATTCACCAAGAAGACCGTAGCTTTATGTATGCTGGGAGAAACTGCGAAGCTCGAAGGGTTTAATTTAACGTAAAAAAAGAAAAAAAAGAAAATAGAGAGAGAGAAAAAATTGGATTTATCGAAAGAAAGACATTAATGAAATACAACTGCTTTGTGACTGCTTGGACAACTTTACCATCTGACGATTTGATGAACAAGGCACTTTTAATGTCTAACGCTGTTCACATGCATCTACAATAATTCTAAAGCAATACGGTTATTCATATCGCGAAAGAACAATATTACGATATCAGTCTAAGTTTAAATTGATATTTAATTTTGAATTACTTTTGAAAGAATTTTAAAGGATTGGATACATGGGTTCGTTTATTTAAACGATAACACGAATTGTAGATTATATATAAAAAGTTTTTTTTTTTTTTTTCAAAGAAACATTCAAGGAATTAAATACTTTATAAATGTAAAGTATCTCTGTTTTGAAACCATTATGAGAGAAATTAGTTAACAGAGAAATGGAGTATCAAAAAAAAAAAAAAAAAAAAAAAAAAAAAAAAAAAAGTTTAAATGCTTATATTTTATTTATCTTGAAAATTTTGTATCGACTTTGGTCAAAGACACAATATTCTTTTTCGTTTTTCTTTTCCATTTATTAGTATTGTCGTTTCATTATAATAATTTTCATACAAATATTTTTTCTAATGATATAAGTATATAAAATTTTCTAAAAAAGTCTTTTGTGAACTCTTTTTTTTTTGTTTTATCAGACCTTCAAAGAAATAAAGATATCTGTTTTCATTCTTTTTAATTATATTTGTGTAATTGTATTGTTGCTGAAAATGTACCCCATTCATTTCCGTTTATATAAGCAATTATTTTATTATAAGCCTTATTTCTTGATAATATTTTAGCCGGACTTACATAAAATATATATAGCAAAGAATTTATCGAATATTCTGTATGATTGATGAATTGAAAATCATTATTGAAAAGTCGACACTTAAAATGATCCTAAATAATTTTTAGACTATCATCGGTAATGTTAATGTCAGGACAAAAGTTTAAATAAGTAATCTGAAAGTCTGCGTTGCGCCAACAGATAATAAAAAAATGAAAAAAAGTATATTAAATAAAATTGATTGTATCTATGCGCGTATATCCATTCTCTGATATTTAGATGAAATAATTTCTACGATTCATTCTACTACTTCACGTTCCACACTATCATCTGTAATTTACAATCTTAATAAAAAAAAAAATAAAATAAATAAATAAATAAATAAATAAATAAATAAATAAATAAATAAATAAATAAATAAATAAATAAATAAATAAATAAATAAATAAATAAATAAATAAATAAATAAATAAATAAATAAATAAATAAATAAATAAATAAATAAATAAATAAATAAATAAATAAATAAATAAATAAATAAATAAATAAATAAATAAATAAATAAATAAATAAATAAATAAATAAATAAATAAATAAATAAATAAATAAATAAATAAATAAATAAATAAATAAATAAATAAATAAATAAATAAATAAATAAATAAATAAATAAATAAATAAATAAATAAATAAATAAATAAATAAATAAATAAATAAATAAATAAATAAATAAATAAATAAATAAATAAATAAATAAATAAATAAATAAATAAATAAATAAATAAATAAATAAATAAATAAATAAATAAATAAATAAATAAATAAATAAATAAATAAATAAATAAATAAATAAATAAATAAATAAATAAATAAATAAATAAATAAATAAATAAATAAATAAATAAATAAATAAATAAATAAATAAATAAATAAATAAATAAATAAATAAATAAATAAATAAATAAATAAATAAATAAAAAAAAAAACCATTGAGAATTTTGGTCGGCTTTGATGAGAAAGCTGTGGTAAAAATATGCGCTCAACTTTCTCAATCGTATAAAAAAAAAAAATGGTAACAGTGACGCTAATTTCATCGACTTTATTCAGTTTTTCACACATTAATTATGTTTGATAAGAGACACACATTGCGAGCTCGAAGTTTTTTATGTGATGACATTCTCAGGGTGACGATTCAGAAACTTCAAAATGAAAAATATATTTCGGACTTATCTCTAAATGAAATAAATGATAGCGCCTTGTAGAACTTATAATATGTACAATAATATAAGATCCGTAGGGATAAAGTCGTATAAACTGCACGTCATGTAATTTCTATAGGACTCCTGTGTAGGTGGTACGGATAAATCTGAACCTAAATACGGTTTTGAAATACGGCACTGCGCACCACAAAGATGGCGAACATTTATTTTATTGATGATATTGAAACACACACGCGCGCTCTAGACTCACAGTCGCATGCACACGTGTATGATGGCATTACATGCGAGATTCATCAGTGGCTCGAGAATTTTCAACTATTTTTCTCATTAATTAACTTAATATTGTTTTACAATTAATAATGATAAGTGGAATAGGAAGGTAAATGGAGATTGTGGATCGTAGAGAAAGCCCCGAGGGCATAAATGACCTTTTTTTTTTTTACGTCTCTAAAAAGTACACGGCAACGGAAATTGTGGCACCAGGGTAGGTAAAATCATTTTCCACTTTGAAAAAAAGAAGGATCCATGCATTCTAGTTTAATTGGATAATCTCGATCCAGCTCCTTCCGAGTCCGTACTTCGGAAAAAAAGGAACGGACAAAGCGGCCGGTCTTGGCCGAACATTCCACCCCTCTCCTTCTCCTCTTCTCTCCACCACCGCCCCTCCCCCCATACCTCTCCCTCCTCATCCTCCTCCTCCTCCTCCTCCTCCTCCTCGTGGTCCCATTCTCCTTTCTTAACTCCTCTCCCGGATTATTACGGGCGTGCGTCAGGCTTTTCTTTGGCGCAGCTTTGAATCGAGTTTGACACTGTAGATCCCGATACCGAATGCGACACGAGAGTCGCCGTGGCAGAATGACGGTGTGGATTTCGCGGCAGCATTGTGAGTTAACGGTGCCGAGGACATCGTCCCGTTTTGATGGAATCCTGTAAAAATGTTAAATCTATGGTCATTGTCGCATTCGGCTTACGACCTTGGAACGATCAACCTCTTCCTTCGGCGCGTCAATTGATTTTGTCATTTAAGGATTATGATGGGAACACAGCCCAGGGCTTAGCAAAGAGGATACTTTAGTAAATAGTCCTGCGAAGAGGTGCGTCGAATCAATGATTTTTATAAAATCAATTTCAATATCGTTGTACAATTATATAAGATTATTGCGTATGTGGGAAGCCTGGTGGCGCAGCCGTTTTTATTCCTCTAAATAAATCATGTAAAAAATTGTGCGTGTGCGTGTGTGCGTGTGCGTGTGCGTGTGCATGTTTATTGTGATAAGAAATTGATCATTTTGTCGTTTAATAATGCATCGTCGACGATTTGAATGATCAGCAAATGAAGGAGATAAAAGTAAATGAAATGAGAAACAAAAAAGGAAAAAAAAAAGTAAAAGAAAGAGACAATAATTAATGAAAAAGCCAAGGAAAATAGATCATTATTGAGAATCGCGCGCGTGTTTATAATAAAATTTTCTAAATATTTGTAAATATTATTGGATTTATTCGATTTGAAATGTCGATCGATCGGCGCGATAAAATTCATTTCATTGTAAGTGTCCAATCGACGATAAATATAAATTTTTAATATCGTGCGACTCGATATTTCTTTGGCAATTTATTCGCCAGCACCATTAGAAATGACTAGATAAATCAATAGGAACAATAGAAACAATTGATGAGCGACAGTTGTTTTATGTCGTGTTTGGTACTCAATACCATAATCAGCCAAAGTGAAGGAGAACTAATGTAACATGGAACTGTGACCCATTAATTAGAATCTATTCCGGGATTTGGTGAATCGCGTTGCCGCAAAAGTAAGGATGAAAAAAGATTACGATAGAAAAGGTGAATGGGAGTTGCTGCTATTGGATAGACAATAAAAAAGAACAAACGACGAAAATGACTACCTAGAGAGCCAACCATAATGATACACGAGAAGGACAAACGACGGATTCGCGAGCAATAAGAGCGATTTCGCGAGGAAATTTTAGGACGTGGTCTGTGCGAATTATATTATATTAGATACGTGCAGCTTAATATCTTTCTTTTTTGTTTTCTTTTACATAGTAAGGCATCGTGAGATTTAGTTTCTTCTGTGTGTTAAAAAGAAGAGCTTACATACTTCCGAGAATGCCATTATCGTTGGTAGGGAAGTTCTACAGTTCGCATGACTCTGATATTAAAGTTGGGCAAATTTGATTGAGAATAATGAGTCGATGTTTATGTGGAGCTTAGATTGTATAGATGATATTAAGGGGACAAAATTATTAGGAATAAACGTGAAATGAACAAACAGATTGTTCTCCCATTTTTATTTCTTCTTCTTTGTACGGATGCTGCTGTAACGTTTCGTTAATGCCGATCGAAATAGTAAGTCCCAATGTGCGCCTCTCCACACAGTTATCACAAAAATAAAGATAAGAGTAAAAGTAAGAAAAAAAGTAAATAGAAGATTGTTTATAGTTGTAGACGCATGTGTGACGTTTGGATGCTGTCCGAGAGGTAATTTGAAGAGAACGCGAGATAAGTTAATTATGGCCGAATTAATTAATTAGATACGATGAGTCGTTGAAGAAAGGACGTTGAAATTCATTCGAAAATCAATATCGGATAGAGCGATGAGGACGACATCGCCGTAGCGGAAGCGCATTCGCGTCTCCGAAAAAGCGGTACGCGTATGTTTTTCCCAGGAGACGCAGGTATAACCCGTTATGGTGTGCGCGGAAGCGATGAGGAGGTAAAAACGAGGCGAGGAAAGGGAATGAGTTTGCGCGTGCCAGCCGCTCTCGTCCTTATTCAAATCAGACTCCCGACAGTCTGTAGCAGCCACTTATCATTGCCAGCGCCGAATTCTCGAATCTTCCCTCGTTAAATCCCTTTCCTCGTATTTCACCCTTGTAGAACGAATCGCGCGAAACTTGAAATCCTTCACCCTCGGGGTCGTCCGTTTCCTAACTCCAAATTAGAATCTCGTGCGCACCGGTCGCGTCGGTCCCTCCCTCTTTGTCAAACGTCTGCTTTTTTAACCCTTTTGTGCGCGCGAGAGAGCGAACGGCGGAGATATATGTATATATATATATATATATATAGAGAGAGAGAGAGAGAGAGAGAGAAAAGAGTAGAGAAGCAACGTTAGATCGAGGTATTATTATCCGTATGCAAATATCGTTGGCAAGCTGCGAAAAACATAACGGGAATGAGCGGAAATCATTGAAAGGACGCGACATCGAGTTGGATGATCCGAAGCCGGCTGCGCGAAAATCCACTCTTTACTCGGAATACCGGCCATTTGCATAAATGTATTTATCGCGCACCGAAGGGAGTACGTATACATCGATAATAATCGTTTCTATAAAAAAAAAAGAAAGAAAAGAAAAAAAGATGCGTATAAAAGGTGAGCGAGGGGCGGAGGGGTGAAAACGATTTCCCATAAGGTATTGCTCAACCCTACCGTCAAGTGACAAATGGATTTTGAAATACGGCAAATCCGAGCACTTTCTCTTCGAGTGCGCTATCTCTCTCTCTCTCTTTCTTCGCGTCCCCCGGTGCTGCCGGTGCGCGTCTGATTGATAGAGTCGTCGTCGTCGTCGTCGTCGTCGTCGTCGTCGTCGTCGTCGTCGTCGTCGTCGTCGTCGTCGTCGTCGTCGTCGTCGTCGTCGTCGTCGTCGTCGTCGTCGTCGTCGTCGTCGTCGTCGTCGTCGTCGTCGTCGTCGTCGTCGTCGTCGTCGTCGTCGTCGTCGTCGTCGTCGTCGTCGTCGTCGTCGTCGTCGTCGTCGTCGTCGTCGTCGTCGTCGTCGTCGTCGTCGTCGTCGTCGTCGTCGTCGTCGTCGTCGTCGTCGTCGTCGTCGTCGTCGTCGTCGTCGTCGTCGTCGTCGTCGTCGTCGTCGTCGTCGTCGTCGTCGTCGTCGTCGTCGTCGTCGTCGTCGTCGTCGTCGTCGTCGTCGTCGTCGTCGTCGTCGTCGTCGTCGTCGTCGTCGTCGTCGTCGTCGTCGTCGTCGTCGTCGTCGTCGTCGTCGTCGTCGTCGTCGTCGTCGTCGTCGTCGTCGTCGTCGTCGTCGTCGTCGTCGTCGTCGTCGTCGTCGTCGTCGTCGTCGTCGTCGTCGTCGTCGTCGTCGTCGTCGTCGTCGTTGTTGTCGTCGTCGTTGTCGTTGTCGTTGTCGTTGTCGTTGTCGTTGTCCTCGTCCTTGTTCTCGTCCTCGTCCTCGTCCTCGTCCTCGTCCTTCATGCGAGGTAGAATTCGCTAACGCGATTTATGTTCCTTCATTCCTATAATTTCCCATAGCCGCGAATTTCCACGCGCGGATAAGATCCAATGGCCTTGCAATAACATAAGCTCATCCGACGCATAAATGCATCTGTTTGACTATTTTTAATAGGTCTAGCTAGGAGTCCTTGATGCGAGAATCCGCGCAACCCTTATGCGGTGTTCCCGAAGGGACACGAGTTTGCCTTTATTTTTCTATGCTGTGAAATGAATGACGGATGATTGCAAGTTGCCGGTTCTGCATGTGGGAAAATAGATGAATGGCGGTCGACGACTATTTAACGTCACGCTTTATCAGCGAAATGCTGTATGCCGCAAGAAAAAATGTTTTTCTTTTTTTTTTTTTTTTTTTTTTTTTTTTTTCACATAAGCAATCGATTGCGGACAAAGGAATATCGAAGGGGTTGCTCGCGCGCGCAATAGAGGAACAATATTTTGATGGTTCCGATCTAAATTAAGTTCTTTTCGGTAATGTGAAAAGTCACCCCCTTTGCTCTCGGTATCATTAATTTCTTTATTTTTGTTACTTTTCTTGCAGTCGTATTAATGATTACAGCAACGTATCTTCCGCTTATTCGAGCAATGAATTAAAACTAATAAAAAATCATTGCTATTATTTAGTAAAGAAAAAAAATAATTAACTTTGTATTTTCGTTGAATATATTATGTTGTAATGTGATATATAATAACTATAATATGACAAATACCATTTGTATAATTTCAATACTTTTATACTATGAAAGCCTTAGTATTGTAATTATGGATTGTAAAATTAATTAAAAAAACGTTATTAGATTTTCATAAAATTATATCTTGTTATTGTAAATTCCATTGTGATTGATTGAGTAATATTTTCAGATTAAATTGTAGCAAATAACTTTGAACAATCATAATAGAATGGACATATTATATATTCTTATATAATGCGTTTGAGAATGCAAATAGTACAACAGTAATTTATTTATTTATCTATTTGTTTGTCAATATAAGCAGAATTGATGGTATCAAGAAAGTGCGAGAGACTATATGTAATCGTCATCCTATTAAATAATCGCTACAAGATCCAATCAATCAAGAAAAGTGAATCTGATCTTCGATACACATGCGCGGAGGCACGCGCGTATACGCTCGTATGCACACGCACACAGGCGCGCGCGCGCGCGTACATTGAGAGAGAGAGAGGGGTAGAGGGCCCATACGATAAAATCGTCGTTGGATCTCATGAAATTGCGGACATATCGCTTTAAGTGAGAAAATGATGAGCATTTGTCGACGGCGCTTGTATTTATTATAAATATACTATGAAAAGTCAAATATTATTTTTTAGTTTGGTTCTTGGTTAGTAGTTAACTCGTTTCTTCGTCACGCGATAACGCCCGAGATGACGATTCTTATTAAGCGATTATTTCAATTAGCCGAGACGCAATATTCGATCGCTTTATTCGGTTAATTGAAAATCGCGCTCTGCACGTCCCATACGAGAATATCGGCAAACGCTCGTCGAGGATTTCGTTAAAAAATCTCGCATCGGCCTCGCCGTCCGCTAATAAAGTACCGCATACACGGGCGCAATTAGCACATTAATCGAAAGGGACGCCGATGATAATAAGGCATTACGCTCGCACAATTAAACTTAATCCCGCGGATGGTAAAGAAAAAGGCTGCGGCAGCGAGCGCATCTGAATATTCAAACGCTCGAATTACAATAATCGTTACGACTTTTAGTGCTAATCGTTCTTAGTTCGCTCCCTGGAATTCCTCGCTTTGCGCGCCGATAAATCATGCCGGCTTCAATTAAGTAATATCGGCGTTTCCGAGCCGCGTGGCCATTAAAATACGCCGCGCGAAAAAGGACGGACTGCCTCGGCAGATGTCCCGCGTATAATTGGCCCCGCGGTCGCGAATTCCTCCGATCCGACCGATCGGGATCCATAAATCAATTAATTTTCGAGCGGGCCCACGGTCGGTAATTTAAATTCCGGTCTGGCGGAATTGTCGTGAAGGAAAAACAATGCTGGAGCGGAGCCTGGCTGACGCCACCTTAAGTATTTCGATTCGGATTCCGGGTGCCCTGCCTGACGATCATCACTCGAATCCCGCGAATCTTATCCGCCCTTTTTCCCCTGCTCCTGCTTTTTAATCATTGCGGGCCAAATATTTATATGAAGCTTTTTTTACGTGGTTGGAGATCGATGGAGGTAGGGGAACGTCGGGCCCCGTATTTCAACGAGGCATGGATGATTGACTTTTGTTTTTGGTTCCGGTGCTCGGGGCGCCTAAGCTCATTGAATTAAGGGATGCGCCGATGGAACGCGTGATCTCCTGTTTAATTATTACCACGGATCATTGCTCAGTGCAAATAGCACAAAAGTAGATGCTTGACGGAATGACGCCGAGGTACGATCGATTTTTGTATTCGAAGCGCCGCGTTGTTCAGCCACTCCTTCCGACGGATAAAGAAAGCCCCCTTCCAATATTGGTAAACTAGTTGCAACTGTTCTTTCGCTCTAGAGACGTTGAGCGATTGTACTTCATGTCGTCTCACCTGTTGCACTCTATTGACGTGACAGGGCTCGTTAACGCGGTGAGATAAGGTAAATTCCCGTCGATGCTCTTATCCTTATTGGCATGTGATTATTGGTATGAAATTACCAATAACGGGTATTGCAGGTATAGCAGCATACACCAATCGTGGATAAGTTTGTGATAAGCCAGTGTCGGTAATTCAGAAAACAAATGGCAACTCTCTTTTACCTTACGGGCGTGGTAACGTAGCCACGACAATTGAAAATAAGGGAAAAGAAAGGCTCGTTAGTGTCTCCAATTGCCGTAATTAGCGCTGCGGACGATATTAGCATCCATCGAACATTATAGTCCATTTTTGCCTCGATTATAACGATTAGCCCTATCGATTTTCTTTATTTAATTATTACTTGACGTATAGGTTAATACATCTCCAAGTTTACAAATCTAGTTTGAAGAATCGTTTTATTTATTCCTATATTGTAGATATAGCGTTGCAAGTATGGTAAATCGTAAAGCCAGAGTTTAACCTCCGGATACATTTTTTCAAGAATATTCCTCAAAATTCAAGAAAGAAATATATGAAGCAATTATCGATTCATCTCTCTAAATCAAATATTAAAATCCATCAATATTGCCAAAATACTGTTACACATATAGATAAAATTTAACAAAAAAAAAATTAAACAAAACAGTATATACATACGCACACACACGCACGCACGCACGCACGCACGCACGCACGCACGCACGCACACACACACACACACACACACACACACATATATATATATATATTTAAATTATTTTTTTAAGTCTTCTGTTAATTACATTGATCGTTCTATTACATATGTAATTCCGAGAATTTACAAAAAAAAAATTAAAAGTTTAATAGATATTTATTTTATTAGATTTTATCTATTTCTATTTTTCAATTCTTGGATCATATTAACCGATAGTGTAACAAATTTAATAAACAAATGGAATATATAATATAATGTCCGAAATTAATTAATCCGTTTAAGCGTATTGATCGAATCATTAGTGAATTTCACTAACTATTACATATTTCACTAAGTAGTACATTCACTATCGTACTTTTGTTAAAAATTTAAAGTCTATTGATGTTATAATTGTATAAAAATTATAAAAAAATTATGCTTCTTTAACTTAATAAATTTTAATATTAATTTAAAAATTTTAAATTTATTTTAAATTAATCTTCGTGAAATATTCGAATAAATAAACTCTCGTAGTTTCAATTGCTTAGTAATGAAGGTAATAAAGAGTAATAATAGTACCAAGTTTTATTGCTGGTCACATTTATTCCAGTGTAAATTATGACATTTTTTTCAGACACAAGTATCAAATTTATCCATTTCTTTGTGAATTTCAACGTCGTTAGACATAATTCGCGTTGATGCATTGCACCGACGACCTGAAAATTCGGAGTACATTAATAAATTTTCTGTAGATATTTCTTGACTATTTTACGAAACATAAACGTATGATACGCATATTCATAATCTGTATTTATGTACATGTCGAGCAAACTAAATTGTAAAAAAAAAAAAGAAAACAAACGAAGAAGAAATCACTATTGCAATTTCTCCCATTGCATAACACCGAATAGTAATAAACAGTCTTGTGTTGGGCTTAGTAGGGGTGATCTAGCATTAGTTCACCATCGACTGTAAAAATTGTAACTTCCTCATAATATACACATAATCATACACACACGCGCACACACGGACGCACAAACGCACAAACGCACATACATACATACATACATACATACATTCATAGATACATACACTTGATGATACACGCATAAAAACATGTATATATATATATATATATATATAGACATATCTACATATACATTTGAATCTATTATATATTATTTGAAATGCTGAGCTTCCAATTTCTTGTCGATTTTTCTTTCTGATTAATTAGCTTGAAATGCTTGGATATCAAACTTTTACACATATTTTTAATGAACAATAAATCTGATAATAACAGGCGCCAATAACAATTATTCCAAGTATAAAAAAAATAAAATAAACAACTTAATAATGTGATCATCCCTTACCGTCGACACAGACACTCTCTCCTATCTTAAAACATACACAATTAATATAATAAATAGTTTACTAGAGCTATAATTTTATAATTAGTGGCTTTCGATTAGTTATTACGATTACGATTTTACACAGGAGCGTTTAGAAACTTTATTTCACGCCATTATGGCGTACACGCACACACAATGCAAGCACATAATTCGCATACGCACCTTGACATGTGCTTAACATACCACATCTATTATTTTTTTTGTTCAAATATAACGAATATTCTATATTTATTTATCTTCCTTTAACTTTAACAACTACTCTTTCATTGCCGATTAGAAATGTTTAAATCGATTTATTATTTTGAATTTGATTGCAGTGCGATCGTACCTATACGTTTGTAAGTTAAATGCCATCAATGTATGAATAATTAATTTGCAAAAAACGCGTATATATAATGTATTTGACATATAAAAAATGGTATGAAGGCACCCAAACGTTCATATCCCTTTAAATCTTTTCATTGATACATATGTACACAGGCGCACCTCGCATACACACACACGCACATACGCACGCATACCTAAGCATAGATATGCATATGCATATTATATATACATTCATATGAATATATAAAAGTTAGATAGATAGATAGATAGATGAATAGATAGATAGATAGATAGATAGATAAGTTATCACACTTAAGAATCCTTTTACAAATATTGTTTCGTTACGTCGATATTACGATTTTGCGTTCATGTGCATATATCATTTTGAAAAAATACATTATTAATTTATTATATTTAACATTGAAAATACATCGATCTCTTAAAAAATTTTTGCTCGTATACATACGCACGCACGCACACGCACGCACGCACATACACACACTTACACACGCGCGCGCGCGCGCGAGCGCACGAACACGCAATTGTATATGTATGTACATGCGTGCATACGTGCCTGCGCACCCACGCTATCTTTCTCACGCATTAATGCACTGCGCTCGCACCACATATTTTGCCAAGCAAGTGTATGCACGCGCACATGCACACATATAGATGCGAACGGCACGCGCAGGTGTATATGAAACATGCATCGCCTAGTTACATGCGTATGCACAAATGTGAACTCATACACGGGATAATTTTTTATACATGTATACAAGGAAATTTCACGTTTAGTACCAGCTAATCTCGATAAAT
>NW_011948412.1:13634587-13642087 GCF_000503995.2 Ceratosolen solmsi marchali | reverse complement strand
AATCAGATAATCTTACACGACGTCTATTACGTTATCATCGTGAGAATCTAATGCTTACAGTGGTTTCGCAATTGGAATTTCAATATAATTTTTATAAAACGAAGGAGCATGGACAAATGCGCTTGGAAATGCGCCATCAAATTCTTCAGCCGCAAATTACAAATTCAATATTTATTTTTCAGAATACTCGAGCGAAAACGGCCTTTCATGCTTTTTCAAACAAAAAACTCTGCGTACCACATTGTTAACAAATACTTATATTACGCACTCACTCGTCCATCAAATCACGACTCGAAATCTACTTCCGGACGGCGAGGCTCGTAAGCGACTCGGTCGCGTTAATCTCCACGAAGATAAACGAGAAATTTGATGATTTTGAAATACGTGCCGCTGAATTATCGCACTGGCACAGCGAGGCACAGTCTCATTATCTACCGTAGCGACATAATAATGTTATAGACCCACGCGTACGGGCACTACGCGATAATAGTCGACGAAATACGAGGAAACGATCGAGCGGAGGAACGCTTCGACATGGTGGAATTCATCGGGATCGTGATACTTGCCAAATTTGCGTTCCTAGTCTTTTAGCGTCTCGCGATTCATGCCACCAGTCACGACAAATCAGCAGCGGCTTCTTCAACACGTGCGTCGTCGAATTCTTATTATCCCCCTCCTCCCCCTCCTCCTTCTCCTTCTCCTCCTCCTCCTCCTCCTCCTCCTCCTCCTCCTCCTTCCACCCCATTACCCCCTACCCGATCCCCCTCACCCAAACCCCTACCCGGCAGTCTAATTAATTTGCTCGGCGAGTGCCTCCCGTCCCCTCTTCGTTCACGGATTTTCAAATTTCGATTAGGCAAGCGGATGCGAGCATCACGACCGACTGCTCTCTTAATTAGCGATTGTAACATCTCGATCGAATAAACGCGCGAAAATCCATATATATTTTCGTTGAGAGAGTATAATGAAAAAAATGTGACCCAATTGACTGGGTCGCTGTGGGTTCCGAATATGTTATATTTTATTCTTCGTGTGTCTAGAATAACGTGGTTGTGCATTATTCCAAAGTCGCACACATATTAATTTTATCCTAAAAAGAACTCATCCCGCCTATCAAAATACGAGCACCGCATAATATGCAATTTTCCCGAGCCTCAGTCGCAACGTAATGGTTTTGAAAAAACATGGCAACAGATAGAATCGATGAACGCAAATTTGCATTGGAAATTCGGGCCAGCACTTGGGTATTTATAGTTATAATATATATTAATGAAACGAAGTGCCGGAGGATCGTGCGAATAAAGCACGGGATGATCTATCGAGGCGGCGGCCCAACCATTGGGACTTTAATTAACTCGCGTCGTTATACCGGGCGAACTTATTTCCGTTACACGAAACGTTTGATTTTCGACGTCGGATGTCAGCATCCCGAAGGTCTCCCCAAGGATCTTCCAACCAGAGTCGGTTCGACGAAGCCGCTTGTCAGCGCGTAGCCACGCGAAATGGCCGAGAGGGGACTTTGGAAAGCTTTTCCCCGTTGCGCGCATTAATTGCTAGGAGTGGCTTTATTGTTCTCGGATTACGCGACGTTGGGCAAGAATTATAATTGCCCGACGATTTATTCATTCATGACTTTGCGTATGTGGGTCGCGTGCGACATTAGTCGTGTGATTTTTCATTATTTCTAACAAAAATAAGAAAAAGAAGAAAATTAATGAATAAACAGAAAAAAACAAACAAAAAATAATAATAATAATAAGGAAAATAAAAGGAGAAGAAAAATTATCGCCTTACTATTATACTATTGCGTCTCACTTTTAAAGCTTTTTTCTTTCTTACGTTGGGTCTCACGTCATTGCTGAGCGTATAATCGCGAGTTAACCCGTTGATCGTTATTACGCGTTCCTTATAATTGATTCGGTGCAACGATAATCAGTTGGTCGTACGAACGAATTTGTCGAAGCTTCAGTATATCGGTACATTAGATTTATATGTGTGTGTGTGTGTGTGTGTGTGTGTGTTTGTGTGTTTGTGTGCATTTACATATTTTATTTATCAATTTTCTTACTAACTATAAAACAAAATAAAGAGGAAGAGGCCAATAATCTAGTTCCCTATCTCTCTCTCTCTCTCTCTCTCTCTCTCTCTCTCTCTCTCTCTCTTTCTCTCTCGTTCTCTCTCTCTAAATATCATTTTTCCTCACTTCCTCAATTTGATTAATAAAATAACGTACTCGTCGGACATTTCATGAGAAAGAATTATCAATTAATCACCGAATCAGATATACAGCGCGTAATACTCGATTAATTCCAGCGGCAGAATCTCATTATTGTCTAAAATTAATTTGTCTGTCGAATGGTAAGAGTGTCCGCCGGTGGTAAGAGTGCCGAGTGGTGAGTAATACAGACGGCTGGAGGGTATGGCGACGACAATCGGCCATGCATTTTGTAATTGGCGTATTTATTTATTGCGCAAATTACACTTGACCGCTCATCACGTGTCATAAAAGCGTGAGCGGCGGCCATTAGCCTACTTACGTTAGCCATCGATTGTCGCACAGCACATGCATTCGCCGATACGTGCGATTATTAGCACGGGCCGACTGTCGAAGAAAAAAAAAACGAGAAAAAAAGCGAGAAAAGAGATGGCCACGATACGAGCGACGCATGCGGAAGTAGTAACAAGGCACTTTTCTCTCTCTCTCTCTCTCTCTCTCTCTCTCTCTTTGGCATGGCAATATCGAAGCGCACGTACACATAATAATGTCGGCGTACGTCTAGAGGGTCGTGTGATGACACCGGGACTCGGTTTTTGCGACACGTTTTACGCGCCACTGGATCGAGAGTCGGCGGAGCTTTACCTAACGGCCAGCTTTGCAAGCACGTTTTTCAGATAAATACAGTGGCAGTAGTCGCTCGAGCGGAGACTTCCAAACGAGCTTCGCCACTAGGTTACTCTGACAACCGCTCAAAGCCTTACCGCTATTGTTGGATCTTTATTATTAACCGTTGATCGATATCGCCTTATAATGCATATCTATTACGTGTAAATACCTCCTGATTGCTCGGACATGAAAAAGAAGTCGCCGTGAGGAGGTATAATTCTTGTCGAGCGCGTTGGATCGAGGCAGGTCGCGCGCAATTCGAGAGGACAACTTTCTTTTCTACGAGGACTCTAGCATCCGTGTAAAGCGAACTTACGTCCCGACGCTGCTGAGGCCTCGGCGTACACCGAGATAAGCGCCGGGGATAGGAGCATTTGGCTTATTTCGTTATTAAATGACTGTATATAATAGGTTTTGACGTCAGGCTGGCTCGTGACGGAAGGTGTCGCCATTCTCGTAACGATCACGTTCGCGGCGGCTTCTCTAATCCCGGGACACGTGCGACAACTCCTTGTTTCGTGTTGCGCAATGAGCCGGTGGACGTGGCGCGTTACGTACATTAAACGAGCGCGCGCGCGCGCGCTCGCGTGTGCGCACGTACGCACGTTCGTCGGACCGGAGATCGGGAGCTTTTCTCCCGAAATCCCGCTCGCGCTACCTCGCGCTCAGGTGACGATAATAATGTCGGCAGCCATTAACGAAGCAGATTAGAGATTGCGTGAGTAGGGGCGCGGGGTAGGGATAGAGATAACACGGCTAGTATTGACCCTCGCCTATTTTAACGTTGCGAAATTAAGGTAAGACGACGGCGAATTGGTGGTGGACTCGTAGGAGGCATCCGCGGGATTCGCCAATGTCGAGTACGATGGAGAATAAATAGAAGGCGATCCACGGGCAATTGCGCTGTGGTTAAAAATAGTTATCCGTCCTTTTGTACGTTGCGGAAAAGCGGGGGGTCCGACTGCTCGAGCTCTCGGTAATGGTAAAAAAATTGCGAGACATCGAGTGCTGCGAATGCTCGGAAGAAGCGTTGAATGATCCCCGTAATGAGAGATTTCGATTAAAAATTTTGCGGCTATTGGGCATTGGCAATTGCGTACGAGCAATTGACGTTGTCCTCGGTATTATTTTTGCGAGCCCCCCCCCCCCCCCCCCGAAGGTACGATTTCATTCAAATAAGAGCGAAGTCTCCGCTATTGATGTACATATATACATAATGTAAGCCCCGATAAGATAGAATAATGTATAATATAATTCGTCGATCGTGTCCAATGATTTCGATACAATTAATATTACATGCCAGTTTCTCCCACAGTGATTATGAAGAATTTTTAGATTTTTCCAGACATGATGACAGTGGGCGATAACGACATCAAATATAATATATCACACTATCGCTAAGGGGGCGTGTACGTAGTTACGCGATGATTTCGAGCTGATTATTATTCAATTCCTCTCTCTAACATTGTGTTGGATTGCCGTAAATGGTGGACATTGACCCCGCGGGATTATCAAGACTCTTTGTTGGTATGTTGTAATACGACCATTGAGATGCGTACTCCGGTAATATCATACGTCGGGTTCTTTCTCTCTCTTCTTTTTCTTTTTCTCTGAGATTTTTTTTTTTTTTTTTTTTTTTTTTTCATATGTATTTGTCCAAACGTATTCTTTCTATTCCTCTATGCCCTATGCAAATGCTCATAAATCTTGACAATATAAGAATGTGTCTGTAAACCTGTTATTGATTGTCATTCGATTGGGACATTAAATCAGTTTTAATTATGAGAATAATAATATTACATTGTCATGATTAATGCCGAGGATAATGTGAATTTCAATAGTTTCCGAAAAGTCGTCGGTCTGTTTCCGGCGAAAGAAAACGTGACCGAATAAAGCTCGAGAGCGAGTATAAATCGCGGTGGCCAGTGGATTTATCGTAGTGTACGTAACAGTGATAACATTATTCCGGCCTCATGAATTATTCCAATTGCCTCGACGCCTGACTATGTGCGTAATTCTCACGCGTTGCGAATTGCAGATTGTGAACTATTTTAACGTGACCGTAATAACGGGTACGAAAAATATCCCGAATTTCGTGAAACACGGGAAATGAAAATTCTTCTTCGATTTTTAATTTCTTTAGGCAAGCTAACACCACAAGTAGCTCGGTCATACCCCACCCCCTTCACCTACAACTAAATCATCGATTGCTACCCTCAATCGCTACCACTCTCTCTTTTCTCTCACCCCACGTGCATTCCAATTTGTAGGTGTGAATGTGTGTTATAGGAAGACGATTAAGTGGGAAGGAAGAACAGTCGCGACCGTAATTGTACACGTGTCGAGGTACCCGTGGTACACCATGCGTGTGGCACACCTTCGCTCCTGTAGTCTACCATTCTCTCACACTTCTTTTCGACATGATCCTCTCTTTCTCTCTTACAGTATTTGAAGTTTTTTTTGTTTGTTTGTTTGTTTGTTTTTTTTTTTTTGCTTTTGTTTTTGTTTTTGTTTTTGTTTTTGTTTTTGTTTTTGTTTTTCGACGGTAAAACAACGAGCAACAATTCATAAGTCATGATTTCCATAGTCGAATACACTTTTCTCTATATTCTGACGCTTAACGCGTTAGTTAATTAGAATTTAATGGATTATTTCTGCAGCAACGTCGTTGCTTTACTTTAAAATGGGCATCCTGTGATTTATCGTGAGTGAGAAATTCTTAAACTTATGCAATTGATTTTGAAGCAAATTAATTTCTGTTATTAGCTATTAGTTTACAAGGCTCGGTCAGTCGTAAGAAGTCGCAAGAAGTATTTACTTGCACTCGTTGTATAATCTCGCTTTGTCTCTCTCCCTCCCGCCCTTCCTCATTTCCTCCCTGCCGCTAGCTCCCCCACCCCTCACCCAACCGCCCCGCAGTCCGCTTCACTCCTGTTCTTATTATCTTCTCACTTGGTTAGTTTTTATTGAGTTTATGTATTTATTTCGCAAGCAAGATTGTTTTATCGTACGTGCGGTTGTAAAGAATAGTTGTCAATTAAATTTATAACCAATTTGATTTATTTAATTCTCAGCGCTCGGCGTTTCGGTGAAAAGAGATCCGGTCAACTAGGAGTACCTTCAACATCAACTTTCATCACATTCGCTCAATGCCTCTCAAATATTTATGCAAAACGCATCGATTTAACGAGCTACGAAGTTTTCAAAATAATTCCAACGGCTGCAGTAAGTTGCGTATGCCAGCGACAAAAATTACCAAGAAATCGTGGCATTCGATTCCAGAATCATTGAGCGAGGAAATACAGTTGTCCCTGGTTACCGCTCCGGATATGCAACATCGAGCCGGTCAATTAAATCGACTCGCGGCCATTTATGGATGCTCGCGCGTCTCGATTAATCCAGCTCTAAGCTACCGTAATAATCACGGCGCAACCAGCGTGGCAATCAGCGTTTCCAACGATAAGCTAATTAACGGGAGGGCAGTCCGATAGGCAGCGGGGAAGGAAGAATTTATTTATAAGGTATAAGGCGTATAAGCGAGCTTCTTTATTTAACTACCGTACCAGCGTTTTCGGCGTCAATGCAATTGGGCGCTGCGGTCGTAGCCGATCGAGGAAGCATCGAGGACACGAGACTTAATTAACCGTTGGAGACAAGAATTCGACTGGCGGCTCTCCGTCGGCGCGCGCCGTCTCTTTCAGGATAATGGGACGGCTAACGGGCCTCTTGCCGACATAGGGAGAGACGCGTCGCGTCGCACTCCTCGCGAAAAACGTACGGAGGAAGCACCGAGCACTGGGGATTTTTGCTCCTCTGCTTATATAACGCCGCCACGGTACAGCGAAGAAACGGACTGACGAGGGCCGTTATGAGCGAGGAGCCCGTTGTCCCGCGACAATTTTCTTTCTTGATATCGAGGCCGTAATGGCGCTGGCGATTGCCAAGGAACAATTATCGCTCGAGCGAGCCCCACGAGTGCGCCTTGCCTTTTCCACTTTCTGAGTGGCAAAAAAAAAAATTTTTTTTTTCCCCCAAAGAACCGCTCGACAAAAATACGCCCGTTTAATGGCTTTGGATGAAGTTTTATAGTTCGCGAATTTAGCGTATCGTGGCTAGCTACCGATGCTCTAATTGCACCGCGCACCTTTAAATTTCCAATTTAATTTATTTAGCCGGTATAATTTAAAGTGAGCTAGCGTACGAGCGAGCGTCGATTAATCTGCAATTATTATTTTTATTAACAATTACAATTAGGAAGTCAAGTAAATTGCGAAGCCCAATGTAAAATAATATGAAATATGATGAAATATGATGAAATTATAACAACAACAACAACAACAACAACAACAACAACAACAACAACAACAACAACAACAACAACAACAATAATAATAATAATAATAATATGTGAATGCAGCTGGAATTATAAAACGATGATAATGAGAATTATTGAATGGGGATTTTTGTGAATTTGTTAAGCGGCTCATTTACCTTTCCGTGTATAAATGAATGACAGATTGCCTAATGAGCGAAGGCGTCGAAATATGATTTCGAAATGTTGCCTAGCCATTGATTTATTTATATTCGTAACGTAAATTATTGACAAAAATTTGCAT
>NW_011948412.1:13623714-13629518 GCF_000503995.2 Ceratosolen solmsi marchali | reverse complement strand
CGTCGCCCCAGTTACCCCGTGTCCCCGTGTCCCCGTGTCGCCGTGTCGCCTGTTCACGGTCCCCGGTCCACGGTCCACGGTCCACGGTCCCCGCTCCCCGCCCTTCGCCCATCCCTTCGACGCAACGTCCTCACCACCCCGCGCCTGAGCTCCGGCTTCCGGCGCCCGACCGTTTTCGCATACTCAATGATGCAATTGCAAGTGAGCGCGAGGAAAATGATTTTTCTATATTTACACTGGTCTTTCGCCGCGCGTCTAAACGAGTCGATCGTCGCACGGCCACTTGATGCTTGCGTCACGAGGCGCACGCCCGCGTATTTTCCTATAGCGCCGGCTATACATTCCCTTCATCTTATTTTTTCTTCTTTTTTCTCCCCCCTCCCCCCAATCCCCCACCTCATTAATCCGCTAAAGCAGCGATGACTCTATCGCCGTGTATCGATGATCTCCGTGCTTTTATGGAATTCCGGTAAATGGAAATTTTTTTGTACGCTCTTAACCTTCAATATCGTTTCCATTTGGCTTCGATCCGCTGCAACGTTGCATTAGCATTGACGATTTCGAAATATCGAATTGTTCCGAAGCGATGATTTAGACGCTCAATGATGGAATAACACGATTAGGATATCTCCAACGAAGCCATCACAATGAAAGCTAGGTCAGATGCGATAATTCGGCACTCCTTATCCGGCAACGCACACGCGGTAGGACAAGGAGAAGCATAAGAAAAAGTTAAGAGAAGAAGAAGAAGGAGTAGTAGAAGACGAAGAAGTAGATGTAGAAGCAGACTCACCAATTGTGAAAGGTTCCCTCGTATAGGAAGTCGGGGCAGCTTTGCGATCCACTTTTGCCGCTCTCGCACTTGGTTTAACCCGCGATCTTAGAGTGCCGAGAAACCGTCTTGCGATGGAAAGAGTCCGGTCGATTAAAGGTGCCTCGCCAACGCTTGCACCAGCACAACCAATCAAAACAAGAACAATGAAGAGGGACGAGAAGAAAAATTGTATAAACAAATAAATAGAACGTCGATCGCGCTGTCGTACACAGTTCGCAGAGTAGTCCCGCGAATAATCGTAATTGCACTGACGTAAAAGAGCACTCGGATAGGCGAAGAGGATGAGCGTTCAATCGCCGAGCGCAGAATCGCTCGCAGAAGTCACAACACTTAAATATATATTCCCGTCTTTCTCTCTCTCTCTCTCTCTCTCTCTCTCTCTCGTTCTCTTCGAGTTTATTAGCGAAGTGAAGTACGTTGGCAGTGGAGTGCCAGTGTATACGTGCACCCGGTAGAGCGTCGCGCTGCCAACTGATTTGACGTCGCACAGGCGATCGCACGACTCTCTCTCCGTGACTGTTACTACTACTACGTGCGTGCCGGCGGCGGCGGCGGCGACGGCGGCGGCGGCAGCGGTGGCGGTGGTGGCGGTGGCGGTGGCGTAGACGGCGGCCTCTCCTCCCCCTCCTCTCGAAAATGCGTCCCGACGCGCGCCTGTACACCTCCTCTCTCGGCCGTTAGACCGAAGGTGGGGGACGCGGTGGATCATTTCGGGGGAAGTTTGCAAGAGCTTTGCGACTCTCTTCTCCGCTCGTTCCCTCACTTCCCTCACTGTGCGTCTCTCCTCATCTCTCCTCACTGCTTCGCGCCTCGCCTCGTCTCGCCGCACCTCACCGCACCGCACCTCGCCGCACCACCCCGCACCTCACCTCACCTCACCTCACCTCATCTCACCTCACCTCACCTCATCTCACCTCACCTCACCTCACCGCACCGCACCTCACCTCACCTCACCTCACCTCACCTCACCTCACCTCACGTCACCTCACCACACCACACCACACCTCACCACACCACACCTCACCTTACACCGCCTCGCCTCACCTCGCTACGCTACTCCTCATCTCCTCGATTCTTCCCCTACCGCGGTTCTTCTGCTCGGTTTTTTTCTACCTTTTACCTGTTATTTTTTGTTTTTGTTTAAACGCGAGGAAGAAGGGCCGCCGCCGTCGTCGTTCATTCCCTTTTCGCCTTCTTTGTCCAGAGACTGAATTAACAGATAATCGATTTGGGCTGCGGCTAAAAAACCCGACGCCTCCGTTGTGTTTACATCCTGCGTAATTATTTTGTTCAAGCGGTACTTGGCTTTTTTCATACTCCAACTTTTTCGTCTGAGACTAGTAAAAGGGGTTACTGCCGAGTAAAAAAACTCCCAACAAAGTTTGCGCGCTTCTTCAATAATTCGGCAAAACTTGGTCATTTCCTTCTCTCTCCCTCTCCCCCCGGATTATGGTATCGTCAAATGCAGTTCAATCGTAATACGAGGTCGCTCGTTCGAGTGCATAATGCTGAGGTGAGGCGTTGATCTTTTATCGATAAATCCAGCCTACGAGCCACGGGCAGATTATGTGCCCCTTCTCTCCGGAAGTCTGCAATTATTAATAAACATACTATGATAAACGCGAACGTCAGGACAATAGTAGCGGCTCCTGACGGCGAGGATTGCCCAGTCGATTGAGAGTCTGGAGTTACCGAAAAGGAAGCAAGGAGCGCTCGCGGCGAGTTCAGCCGAACTTGCAAGTTCAAGTGCAAACGACCTCGGTGAGAGGGCAAAAAAGGCCCGTCCACCTGCGCTCGCAGATATCGCGTAATAAAATTAAGCGGAGGGAGTTTCTTTGTCTCTCCCCCCTCCTACGGTAAGCGCACCGGATCGTCGCAGGCCCCACTCCCCGTTATCGCGCGTCTCCCTCCCCCATACACACGCGCGCGCGCGCACACACACGCAAACCCACACCCACATCGACCACCCCCACCCCAGGGAGAGGAGCGGCAAGAGCCGCAGCACCGGCAACGCGTAATTAGACTGCGTCGTGCAGCGATCGTGCACGCATCGCCGTCATCGCCATCACCGCCGCTCATTCGCCGCTCTTTTTTTTTTTAAGAGAAAAAGATAGATGAAGTTGGGGGAGTAGGAAGATCCGTTGAATTGCAATTAAACGTGGATTTAGAGCTGAATACGCCATTGATCAAATCTATGCAACCATATCGTCTTACATAATTTGCTCATTAATTGATAATAATAGATGGCATGGCTCGTTATTGCCATCGTTGATAATATTTAATAAAAAGTGCGTACATAATAATATAATTCCCCTTATTCTGTTTTCTGAATTTTGTTACGCTGTTGTTTATTATAAACAACGAGCTAAATCGAGGCCATAAATTTCTTCATTTAATGGGTAAATACTTAAATGCAACGAGTCTCGTGTACGCCAAGAACGTAAAAGGTAATTCTAATAGATCTTTCCAAGAAGGTTACGTGATATGTTTGAGAGAAGATATTTTTGAAATAAGTTGAACATGCGTTTTCATGACTAAAGAAAGACCATACACATCGAAAATAAATTGTCAATTATGCCCGATTGCGTGAAAATTAAATAATATAATAAATAAAGTCATATAGTCAAAAATAAAAATAAAATTAAAAACTGCATTTAAAGTGTGTAAAACTATAGTCAAAATAAACGATAATGAACTATTTTCTTCTCTTTATACAGACTTTTGTATTAAATTTAATTTTCCTCCTTGCAAACGTATTGAGCAAGTACTTAAATATATATATATATATACATACCAAATATAACAAATTTTCTTGGCATACAATAGAATTATAAAATTTTTACAGATTTTTCACTTAATGTTTTTTAAAAAGTGAAAAAAAAGAAGAATAGAAAAAAATACCAAAATATCGTATGAAAAATGTACGTTAATTTAGTATTTTAAAAAACTTGTGAAATCTGTGTCGCAATCATAATAAAAAGACATTACAAGAGTTCCAAAATATTTCTATAACTAGAATGTACTGCATGGTTAATTCAAATAAAACTGAATTTGCTTTTTATAGGTAATTGTTCATAGGAGTGCATTTCCAGAAACTAATAATTATAAATTTTGCTTAAGTTTTTAAATTGTAAGGATTTTTTAAAAAATATCATGCTTTTTCATCTTGTATTTAATGACAATGTTATCAAAGTTACTAGAATGTGTTAGCACTTGTTCGGTTATATTTATTTTAATTATAAATATAATATTTATTGAATGTGATAATTGGAGCTCTGTAAGGTTAGACAATAAGTATTCTTGTTCTTAGCATTCAATTTTAACAATTTGTGATGGGAAATTGCCTTGATCAAAGTATGTGGCAAACTATCGCACCAATCACACGACTCGTACACATTATTATTATTATTAAGTAGTAAAAATGTTATCACAATAGGCTTAGTGATATACTTTTGCTAATTAAAATCATAAAGTACAGCTAGATATTGAAAAAGATTTTTCACTAGTAGAACTCGTGCTCACGGAAATTGTCCTCAAAGAAACTTTAAAAAACATACATACGTACACACACGCACACACACACACACACACACACACACACACACACACACACACACACATATATATATATATAAAGTAAAAGAAATTACTTCACCGAAAAAATAAAACATTTGAAAATGCCTTCGATTTTCGCGACGAAAACGAAATTCTTATGGTTTTGGCATTCAATTTATCAGGTAAAACTTGTTCAAAAGAAAAATCCTTCTATGGCATAATCATTTTTCAAAGAACAGTAGTCCCTATTCAGCCCTCTCCTCTACCACCATCACCACCATCATAACTATTTTCTCACATGTAAGGAGGACGGTTTTGACTTTTGTCTTTCCATATGATTTTCTTGTGATTGTGCCACACTGTACTTATTATGTCGACGCATCTAACTATATAAATTATCTCGAATCAGTAGATATACGATACTATTTGTCCCTTGAAATTGTAATCCCTTAATCCACAGAAACATTATTATATATTTTTCATTAGTGCTTAAAATGAAAATAAAAAGACGTGATATAAGGACTAATTTCTTAAAAATCGAAGTTTATGTGTTGCTATTATCGAGTCTATGCATTACACGAATAATCACTGACGATAATCAATCATTCGTTTATAATATTAAATAAAGCCGAACTGTCAACGACTTCGGCATGCAAACTTTTTAATCGCGGACGATTGTAATACCTCCAGATTATAACGAAATACTTAGATAATCATTAATATATTGTTGTTTTTATAATTTTTTTTTTTTATACTCGTTTATTTCAATTGACATTTCAAAAAAAAGCTTGAAAATATTGAGCGACTGGAAGTCTATAATTATTATAAAATAAAGTAAAATTTTACTCTGTAGTATCGAGGCAAACATTCAGATCGATGATTAAATATAAATAAATTATGATTAGCTGTAATACGGAATGTCTTAGTAATAAAATTGATAACATTATTTATTCGTGCATAAATTCATAATTCTAGACCTTCGTAAATGAAGATGACGAAGCGATTGGACGAGGCGGTAAACGTATTGTAAAGTATGGCGCCCAAGTTCCATAAGAAACTGCACAGTAAGGGAGATTTTCGAGCGTAACATTGTGCCCCGAAACCTTATTTCGAAATTCAAGGATCTCATTTCGCACCTGCATCACGTTTGCGTCGTTAAATATCGGCTTCCTCCGGGGCTGCGCGCGACTGTTGCCGCTTTGTGGCGCTCGCCGAGAGCATCGCTGACCTTGACATTCGCTTGCTGCTCTATTTTTATCGGCCACGGTTCAACGTCTCGCGCGAATTCTCCTTCTCTCTCTCTCTCTCTCTCTCCCCGTGTGCCCGTGTTTTTGCCTTTACCCGTGCGCTCCGTCTACGTCGCTGATTGGCTCGATTCGCCGAAATTCTCGTTTCTCATCTCTCCTCCTCCTCC
>NW_011948412.1:13572393-13623524 GCF_000503995.2 Ceratosolen solmsi marchali | reverse complement strand
GCCCCCCCTCACGTCCCTCCTCCTCCTCCTCCTCCCCCTCCTCCTCCTCATCCTCATCCTCCTCATCCTCCTCATCCTCCTCCTCCTTCACCACACCTCACCCCTACCGCCACCATTCAATCTCTCACTCTCACTCGCTCACTCGCTCCCTGCACTTTTATCCCTCGCTCGTATAATATGCTCTTGCGTAGAAGGCTAAAATCGCCAATGCCTTTGACGCGCTTGCCAGATCCGCATAAAATTACGTTGTTTGCAAAAAAAGAGAAGCACCGAATCATCGGATTCGCTTATCGTAAAAATGTTCGAATGTCAGGTCTTGCGCCGTGTTATGTAAGCCTGTTAGTGCCGCTTTAATAGCTAAAGAACGTTTCCACGAGAGCATTAAATTCTTAATAAATAAAATTGTTCCTACATTTACACTTTTTTTTTTTGGAATTATTACACCGCTGATGTTATATTAACATGGGCTTCAGTGTTTTTCAACGCGAGGATAATAATTAAAGAGCATTGCTCTGGACGCGAATTATGCGCTTTATATTTTCTCAGGGGGATGAATGTAATTTACGGCAAAAAAGTATTGAGTACGACAAAAATCTTGACAATCAATTATTCGAAGCATACAGGCTCCGCTCAATTCCCGTCACGAGAGAAGATTGGCCGAAAATAAGCGAGCCGATCGGCCAAGACAGAAATGTCGAGTTCGTAATTAGATTTCCTCTCGCGCTCGGTCATAATTCGGCAAATAAAGGATCTAAGCCTCTTTCGAGAGCACGTTTTTAAGGCGATTCGATTCGGTAAATAGCTCGAAAGCAAAGAAGGAAGGAGAGACAGCGAGTGAAACACGCAGAGCCGCCTTTGGAGCCACTTTCTCTGTCTTCTCGTATTCCCCTCTTACTCTCTCTCTCTCTCTCTCTCTCTCTCTCTCTCTCTCTCTCTCTCTCTCTGTTTTCCTCTTCGCTTCGTATAGCCGTCCTCTAGCTCCTAAGCGGCCGAAATGCCAGACAACGAGGGCATCAGCCCCCATGAATCACCAGGCACGCGGGTCACCTTCACTTTTTATGTAATTTTGTTAACTTCAGCCTCCTTGCGTCTGCGCCTGCGCCTAAAACACCGGCCAAACAAACTCCATGGCGCCCGGCTATTCTCCCCCTTGAATCCTTCTCCCCCTCCGCTCAACCACCATTGTTGCGCTTATACACATACGGTTAAATTTAAAGGCCATTAATGCCGAATAGCTACGAGGGTGACTTGCGCGCGCGAGATTTGCAATACCTGGACGAGAAGCCTCGTTGACGTACTGCTATCCTTTTTATCCAAAACAATTTGTGCTCCCAATTACATGCAATTACACTTAGGCGATTAGCTTATCATTATTGCTCCATTTTATTAATCTTTTTTTTCTACTTATTTTTTAATTTTTATTTATTTATTTATTTATTTATTTATTTATTTATTTATTTTTTTTTTTTTTTTCATCCTACATGACGTTGACACAAAAATCTTTCCTTATTCTTATAGCGCTTTCCTAAAATCTTACTGACGATACTTGGGCGAGAAAACATGTTTACATTCGGCTATTGATTTTCTGAGCAGCTTCGCTAAACGATAAAATATAACCGAGAGCGCGAGAGCGTCAAGAGACAAATATTAATTTACAATAAATATTTAACGAGCACGAGTTTCATTAAATCGCTGTGTTTTGTAATAATTTATTTACGTCAATTAATATCGTGTAATATCCCAAAATCAACATAATGCCGAGTCAATGAACAAGAGGAGCGCAAGCTTTTGAGAAATTACCGGCTCTGATATGGGACGGCCGCGATAACAATCGTCTCTTCGTTATGTCGATCCGTAAAGAATATAAGTCGCGCGTCCTCTATTTTCTGGGAATATCAGTTTGACCGACGTAAAATCGAAACTGCGTTTGGCCGTGTCCGCGTGGGTGTAACTCATTCGATGAACCGACCCGCGCAGTTCGTTGCTCGCTGAATTTATTTTTGGTGAATCGCCACACGAATGACGCGCGTATTTTGTAAATTAGTTTGAATCTCTAATCTCGCCCACACTCGCTCGGAATCGCTATTTTTAGCTGTTGCGTAATCGCGTGCCCTGGTGTGAGTGCGTGCATTTTTTGCGCGCGCTCCAATTTATTAGATGCGCGCGTTGATTAGCCAAAATAGGGATGCCATAATGTGGTTGCGCGATCGCGCATTTTTTGACATTCGCAAGAGCATAATGTGCAACAGCCGTGGTTATAAATAAATTATTATTCGTTGTTATAATTGTTTTGGCGGTTTCTCGAACTTTCTAAATTGCAAGCGTTCGATGAAGTTGGCCTTCGACTCGCTAGAACATGACTCGCCGACCATGGCAAACGTATTTTCAAATTATCTTTTCTATCCGTAAGCACGGCCCTTTTATCAATTTGTTTTTCCAACGATAATACTTTCGATATTTCTTATATCGCAAAAGATAGTCGTTTCGCTCGTTGCTTCATTAAATTGAATTATGATTGATTTTAACAACGTCGTTCCCTGCAATTGTTCCCCTCACAAAATCAATCTTTTAATTCGATAAAGGTAATAATCGCTGATTCGCATTAGACATTGATGTCGATTGATTGTAATTTTAACAAAATGCAAAATTGATTCGATTACAAACTTTTGCTACCTCCTATAATGTCCAACGATATTATAACTCTTAAGAGAAATACAGCATATTTCTCACTGGTGCTGATAGAAAAGTTTCTAAATTATATAATTTCTCGTTCCCTAATATTTTGGCAAAGTAAATTCAATTAGCGAAATAATATGAAACTCAACTGACATAAGATATTGCGGAAACGTTGCAAAATTAACGACATGTAATTAAGAATACCAAGGTTAATTCGCAAATAAGTTAAATTGCAAATGGCATGTATTGTATTGCCGAGTGTACGATAAGAATTGTAGTGTGATGATATAAATAGAGCATTAATACGTGACGGCGTATCATATATGTTTCACGGCGACTTAACATTGAAAAATCCATCGAATTGTTACAGCTCGCGAACAGCAATAGAGAAGAAGGAAAAATCGGTGGTCTGTCGTCATAGACGAGCGATCGATGTGGTCCACCACCACCACCACCACCACCACCACCACCACCACCACCACCACCACCACCACCACCACCACCACCACCACCACCACCACCACCACCACCACCACCACCACCACCACCACCACCACCACCACCACCACCACCACCACCACCACCACCACCACCACCACCACCACCACCACCACCACCACCACCACCACCACCACCACCACCACCACCACCACCACCACCACCACCACCACCACCACCACCACCACCACCACCACCACCACCACCACCACCACCACCACCACCACCACCACCACCACCACCACCACCACCACCACCACCACCACCACCACCACCACCACCACCACCACCACCACCACCACCACCACCACCACCACCACCACCACCACCACCACCACCACCACCACCACCACCACTAGCACTACCACCACCCCCTGAGATAAAAAGAAGAGAAGAGTCCGTACGACAAAGGCGCGTTGGCGTATCGCGGCGGCCGCTGACTCGTCAATCTCTTGAGCGCGGCCAATCACCTCACGAGGCCGCAGCCTCGCCTGCTAAATTCAGCGATTGCATTATGCGCTCCTCTTTTTTCTTTTTCCTCCGGATTAATGCCCTCGCGAAGGCTGCTGCGGCCCTGGTGGCGAATTTTTATCCGATTGCTGCGCGAGCGTACGATGAGCGTAATTAGAAGCGAGGGCCTTTGCTCGATCGCCAATCGCGCTGACCTTTCGCAACGAGCCTCTCTCTCTCTCTCTCTCTCTCTCTCTCTCCATTTTCACTGCAAATGCCGGCGTCGCAGCTTGCGACTCTCGGCTCATGTATTTCAATTGTTTTACTAATTACCAGGTCATTTTTTTAATTCCCGCGTGCCTCTACCTTTGTAATCAGAGAGGCGTTAAGCGCGTGTCCGAAACACCAAAAGCCTTTCAATCAATTGTAGTTTGATAGTGCAAATAGTTTAACACATTTTTTTAGCTTTCAATTCGGTCCGCGGTATATTAATTCAGCTTTGTATTCATTTTTGCACTTTGATTATGCGCCGTTTTCAAAGGATACTCGCTTTTCAAGGATTTAATTAAAAGCTCGTCCCGCAAATTAATGAAGGGAAGAGAAAAAATAATTCTGAATAGCAGTCGACTCGTATTCAGCGAGAATGGCAAATTTCCATTACTTTTTCATTACTTTTCTTACGATGTTTAATGCATCGGGGAATACTGTCGCAAACAAAATATTTGCTCTCGATGTGTCATCCTTTTTCAATATTGCGTGCTCATAAAATCTTTAAGCGAAGTACATATTAATCTTGAGGAGATATTTGTACTGGCGCATTATTTCTTTGCGCATTATTCTCGTTGCTGATATGTAAAATATGAATCATGGCTGGTTAAAGACATTTGTTTATAACATTATATATTTTCGTCGGATAATATTTCTGCAATAAGATTTTCAATTACATTATTATTCTTGTGTTGCAATAAAAGCGAAGACGAGTTGAATATACAACAGCGTATAGTATTCCCGGTAAAATTCGCAACAGCGCTATCATTAATGATATTCGTTTCAACACGTTATTTTATAACACGAGCATACACAATAATTAACAATGTAAAGCAAACTCAACGTTGCTTTTCACCTGTACTGCGTCATAAAACAAAACAACAACAACAACAAAAAAATTAAAAAACAACAACAACAACAACAACAACAACAACAACAACAACATACCCATGCAACCCATACAAATGTGTTACCCTCCTCCACTCGAGAGTTATTTAATTGACACTAGATTGGATAAGAGCCCGGTCGGTCTATACTAGCGTACACACTGATAATGGGCGATGTTCGCAGAAAAAAAGACTTGACCGCAAAACTCGCTATCAACATGGCCACTAAATAACATCATTTTCCCTCGTCGTAGAAGCGAAACTTCACGGTTACACTCTCTCCACTACTACACTCAGCTATCCGCTTAGAAGACAAGTTTAGAGAGAAAGTGTAACTGTTAAAGTAATAGTGACGATGCAGGTGTAATCGGGATTGCGCACGCAAACATCGTTTATTTTTATCGTTCTCTCTCCCTCTCCCTCTCCCCCTCCCTCCCTCCCTCCCTCCTCTTGCTACAAATTGAGCTTCTAACTAGGCGCGAATGTAATACGATTCACGTCGTCTACTGACGCTACCTCTTTCACTCCTGGCAATTATATTATTTTACACTTTATAATTTGCGTCATTTTGCATTTTTCTCCACATACGTGAAAGTTGCAGTGAAGTAGCTCAGATCTTTTTTTTTTCCTTTTTTCTTTTTATTTACTAGAAACTTTAATCGTTTGTATAAAGAATCGCTAGATACCTTCGTCAAGAAATGTTCATGCGGCACGGCCATAACTTCGTATGAAAGTACATGTTTTGCCCGCAAAAGCAATAAGTGCCAGTAATTTTACAGTTTAATCATAAAGTGTCTATAATGTACATTTCAAAAAATTAGTTTCTCTCTCGAGGAAAATATTTTCCTAAAACAAATTCGTTTTTTTTGTTTTATTTTTTTAAGTTACTTACTAAATATAAATTCTCGTGTAAACAAATTGTCTACGGGATTATTGAAATTGAAAAATTTCGCAATTCCATAAAAATATTAAAAATTAATAATCAAAAATTGTATGGAAAATATTTGCATCATCTTTTTAATTAAATGAATTTCAAATTTATTCTGTATTCCGTTTACTCGGTTGCATTATTACAACTATACAAGTATTATATTTAATCTTTTTCTTGAAATCTTTGTACAATAACATTCCAATATTGCAATTTAATAGAGTAAAAAACTTCGAGTAAGCAATTTCTCTCTCTCTCTCTCTCTCTCTCTCTCTCTGTGTGTTTCTCTCGATTAGTAAATTTTCTTCAGTTAGAATAAAATCAAATTATAAAGGATAACGTTATTAATATATTCAAAACGTTGGTCAACCATGGAATATTACAATATTATCAACAAGATTTTGAAAATCTCGAAACATCATACGACATCATAATCATTCAACATCTCGAGAAATCTCGGGGTCAGCTTAATGCCTTATTGAAGAAAGAGCATAAATCACGGAGGCGCGAAAGAAAAAGTAATTTTTCATGAAATTTCACCTATCCTAATTACATACTCATAAGGCTATCGGGGCTCATGGAATGAGCTCCCGACGCGGTCAAGTTCAGTGGCCTCAAAAAAATTCGAAGATCCATGCAAACAAGTCGACCCGTTGCACCCCGACGTCCTCGTCGGCCCCATCGTCGTCGCTCTCTAAATACTCCCCGAGGCCTGGATAATAGTCGCGTACACTGACGAAAATCGACGCTCGATTATAACGGTAGAGCCGACGGCCGTGAGAGGGACGACGGTACTTTCATTAGCCAAGTGAAAGCAATATGAAAGTGCTCGATCGCAAAGTAGAAAGGTGAAATGTATGATAAAAAAGACAAGTGAGAGAGACAGAGAGAGAGAGAGAGAGAGAGAGAGAGACGGTAAGCGACTGGTCGGCCCATTTTGGAGTGTGTCGTGCGACGAGAAATAGATAGTAGGCTTGTATAGGTTATTAACAAACCCTTCCTTCTCTCAAGTACATCTAAATCGATTTTCATCGTCATTTTCCGCTATCTCACACCAATCTGCGACTCTTTTGTCTCTTTTTAATTAATTTCAAAAGCCTGCAAAAATTTATCAAATCTTACGATCGCATAGTTCATTCGAATAGTACGAAACGTACGAGTACGTTAATAATTAATGACACTTGTAATTATTTCGGCGTTTTTTTTTTTAAGGAAGTTCCTCAGTTCCCACAAAAATACCTTCATTCAGTATAATTTTTAGAAATATTAATATTCATATACGTAATATATATGTGCGTATGATTATTGATAGCACTTTCTAAAATCTATGATACATTTTCGTAATATATATGAGCTATGTAATTTTTATATTTGTTCGTAATTTTTAATTATTTGTCTCCTAAAATAAATAAACGTTTAAATTTGCGTCTTTTTAATAAATGAATTCAAAAATAATAATTGTTGATTTATAATGTCAATTAAAATAATATTAATTGGCAAAGAATAAAAGAAATATCGATACTCAAGAATTGTTGATTTTGAAAAATTTTGTATTTTGTTTATTTATTTTTAATTGAAAATTGTTAATATTTCCAACTTCGAAATAGCAATTAAGAGTTCAAAAAAAAAAAAAATCCGTACTTATTTTAGTGAATTCGTTAAAAGCATTAATTAAATTTTTATTCTTCTTATATTTATCAATTTATTATAGCAATAATTTTACTCTATCTTTTGTTTTTTGTTTTTTTTTGTTGTTGTATTTATAAAAAACCAAATTTTTCTTAAATCATAATTTTTAGCTAGTAAACTATTAAACAGAGTAAAATATAAATATCATCTGCCATATCTATCCGATCGGTCGTTCTAGGATTTTTTTTTTAAAAAGAAATTAAAAATGAATTATTTGCATATGTAAAATAATATTCAATATGATACTTTGGTAAAAGATTCTGTTTTTTTTTATGTTTTTTTCTCTTCTAATATTCTTTTAAGAAAAATGTATTCTTATATTTATAATTATTTTTCAAAACGGTGAAAAACGTGTACGTCTGTGTGTGCATTGGCATATGTAAAATTTATTTATAATTTCGAATTGACTTACAATTTTCAATTCAGGATATAAATTTAAAAATATTTTATACCGCGTTGAAAACCATTCGAAAATTAATAACAATCCGCAGGTACTGTCAAGACAATTTTGATTTTTAATAAAAAAATTTCAAAGCAACCTCGACGAATTTTTCATCTCCGCTATCATTTGCAAATAATTTGCTCGTATCGCCAAAAGATATAATGAGAGAAATACTCTTTGAAATCGAACCAATTTTGTTCTCATCGAGTTTTCCACAAATCAATTAATTCCTCGTTTTTTTTTTTATTTGTTTTTTTTTTTTTTTTATTTTGCTAATTTACCGAAATTTCAAACTACATTTAATAAAATTAGTAAAATGTAACAGCGTTTGTTGAGAAATTGATTTGAAAATATCCACCAACAAATTGTACTTGTAACATTAATTAAGTTTGGAATGACACAAGTCGCTTGTGATTTCTATTCTTATCGGGTGTCTACCAAATTTTACAAAAGCGAGCAGCAAATAAATTATTAAGTAATAAGAATCAATAAAATATAATAATATAATAAAGGACAATGATTTATCAAAACACGATCTTTCTCGTACGGAGCGAGGCTAGTCCAGTATTAACATATCACGTTACACATTACGGTACTTTTAAACGTAACACTTTCTCCACACGAGGCGGAAAAAGAAAGAGCAGCGAAAATATCCTCTCCCCCAAAAGAGAAAAGAAAACTTGGGCTCCCGCTCTTTCGTGTAATGCGCGATGTTAAAGAGAGAAAAACAGCTCCTGAAATATCCACTTCCGATTGTCAAGTGGCGCGGTTACGTGCGGCCATTATACGTAATTTCTCCGGTACACGCACCGAAATCCCGGTCATCGGCATCGGGGAGGTAGAGCTCCGCGGTAGAAGTCGATGACGTGCCCCGGGCTCTCGAAAGCTCCTCGAGATGTGCGCGGCGAGTGTAACAGGTGTCGATGAACTGGCAAACTTTCTTTCTAACTACGTAATGAAACGGCCAGTCGAGGTCGATGATACCTACCGTGAGTGTTACGATCGAGAACGCAGCACATCCGCCTTCGAATGTCAATGACGCTCGCCGAATTACCGGCTCATTACAAGGGAGAGTCACCCGAGGATCCCCGCTGCTGGATCATTTTGGGGAGGTTTGCCGGATGCCCGACGTCTCGTTTTCATCCTTGACATCCTCAGATTTCCATTTACTAATTCGGGATAATTTCATTAAATTCGCGTCTTCGCTCCGTAACACGTTCATCTGTAACTGAGGGACACGCGGCGATTGAAGCGAGCGCATCGCTATCGATTTGCTAATTTTACACACTCCATGGATGGAATGGATGCTGTTTGAATTTTCAAAACATATTTCATGTTCACGAGTAGTGTTCGAAGCCTTCGTAAATATTACGTTTGCATGATGGCGCGTGTGTGCTTCACGAAACGTAATAATTTTTATATAACAATCATAGTTCGCGCTAAACCGTACAATCCTAGGCCTATAGTGTTCGGATGAATACAAAATTCTGTGGATAATTCGACAGTTTTGTGGGCGAGCAAGGCAAAATCACTTGATTCGATATTCATTAATATGTTTTGTCAATAATTCGCCAACTTCGTTATGGTTACAATAATAAAGCCGTGTAAATACGCCAGGCGTTTCTCCAATTTCGCCGGCTCTATGACCAGTTACATTATCACTTTCTTCGGCGGTGGGTCGAGAGCACGCAAGGAAAACTCGTTTTTCTCAATTTACGTACAATCACGAAGAGTCGAAAATGTGAAACTGCCGTTGCTGGCGCCGATCGCGAAAACAATCACGCCAACGGTCATACTTTCTTCCACGATACAGTAGTAGTAAAGTAGTAAAATTTCCGTTTCGTACGATTATCGGCTACTATTATATAAACAATGGATTTTTGCTTATGGGGGATAATTCAATGATAAAATAGTAAAAATCGTAATAAGAAGTGGAGAGTGGAAAGACGATAACGCTAATTCCTTGGCTTTCGATACTGTTATTATTACAATATTAGGTAATCATTTTATTGTCTGATAGTGCATAATTCAAGGCCTAGTTTCTCATGAATCAAATAAAAAGAAAAAATTCAATATTTTTTCTCTTATATTTTATTGTTGTTGCTTTTTTTCTTTTATTTTCTTTTCTTTTCTTTTTTTTTTTTTTTTTTTTTTTCCCATCGATCGACAATCATCATTTTTTCGCTGAAACGAACTGACTCAGCTCCTAGGCCTCTTCATTCGCATGAATTTTATAAGTAATTTTCAAGCATAAAACATCACGACCACGATCTCGTTTGATCGTCAAATTATTCTCCCTCGTCCGATAATCTCATGATACGGATCATACTAAATGTCGACTGCTCGCAAAAACATTTATTAACATGCGATTACATCCAATACGAGCAATGCCAAGTATCGAGCGCATTACAATTGATCTCAGCACCAACGATAAGCGCATTCAGCCTTGCTTGGAAATGCACACGAGCATAAACAAGCTGTCACGTCGGCTCGCTTAGAACGAATAAGAATTAAAAGAAAAAAAAAAGAAGAAAAACAAAACAAAGCAAAACAAGACAAAAGAAAACAAAACAAATAAATAGTCACTGTAGCGAGAGGGTAGGGACAAGTTTTTTTTCTCAGAGCGCGTGTGAGCGTAAAGCGTGGCAGTGACAAGCGTCGAGATCGCGTGTCCTCCTTCACTCTGAACCGAGGGAAGGAAGAAAAGAAAGAAAAAAGGAACTCGAGGATATCACATACCCACTAGCGGCTATTCCTAGGGCAGTCGGTGAAAGTGATTTCCCCCTCCCCGAGAGCTTTTGACGTCTGCGCGGAGAAAGATCAACGATACTGTGATAGAATGAAGTTTTTCTGGGAAGAAGTAAGCCGTCGAGGATCGATGAAGGAATAGGTGGAATATAATTTGCTTATGCATTGTCGGAATGATGTAAGCCACCGATTACTGATGTATTATACTTGGATAATTGCCTTAATTACGTAATAGTTATTACCGATGCTCGGAGCTCGCTATTATCGCTACAATAATTACGTATTTCACCCCGTCGATTTATTTCGGTCATTATTCATGAATTCTGTCGAAATTACGGCTCTGCCTGTCTAATAATTATTGTCACGAGGAATTCAATATTTTGCATACAAAGCCGAAGCCAAAGTGCGAAGGCGCGGACAGATTTCCCGAGCATTATCAACCGACTTAAGTGACGAGCGCTTCACAGACATAAACACAAGTGCATTCGTAATAAGAATCGAGCTTTCAAGATTCGAGTAAAGTACGCGTCGCTCAATATTTGCCACAACGATTTACTTACCGCGAGCATATATAACGCACATAATGATATTCCTCGACGAACAAAAAAGACCTTGAGAGTGGGTCGCCGCGGGAGGGGAAAGAAGCGACGAGAGGCACAGTGCCGATGATCAGGGTCGACGGCGATAGGGCAAGGCCCTCAAGGCCACTCGTGTAGACCCGGTGACATGCTAATAGCACACCTTTTTCAGTCTGCGCGCGCGCGCTCATGTACGCCTATGCGTGTACATACAGCGAGAGAAGGCGAATACGGCTTATACGTTGCATTCCACGACACTTTTTGACATTTACCGCAGAAATTTCGATCGGTCATGGCTTTTAGTACTTTCGAATATGGGCTTTGAGAGCTTTCTCGGGGACCACCTTGGAGGGACCGCGTCGATCCGAGTATTATTATCAATTACGAATTATAGTACTGACTATAGACTATATATAGATTATATAATTGCATATATAATTTTATTCTATGCCCGGTTCATGTAGATAGACTAATATTTACCGCAAATGAGTTATAAGAAATATTGTTCTAAATGAAAATCATTTTAACCGTGTGTATTGACATTATCACACCATCGCTATGAAATTCTTTTATAATGGGCTCTGGATATTATTCACCATAAATACTATAATCAAAATATTAATTAACATTAAAAAATTATATTCTTCTAAAGTCCCATTTTCATCAAAGGAAAATATATAAGGTATAATAATGTAAAATTAAATATTAATAAATCTACAATTCGTAAGTTATGCGTTATATTTGTGTAATATGCATTTCACAATAAAAGGCTAACAATTCTTTTATTTATTTATTTTTATTCCATTCGTGAAAATATTTTTTACGATATATTGTTTTATGACTTCTTCGAGTACATTTTAAACTAGATATAACAATCTAAATTTAGGAATAGATGTTAGCAATAAAATAAATTTTATATATTTAATGTGTGTGTGTATATATATATATATATATATATATATATATATATACAAAAATAAAGATATGCATTTATTTTAATATACAATGAGTTAAATTAAATTAAATTTAATTAACATCTTCTGTTAATATTCAATTCATTTGAATAAAATAACTTGTATTGCTTTGAGCGTATTTTCCAGAGCAGTTGGTGTTCTCAATAGCGAATCCTTCTATTGTGAAATAAAACTTATTGAAATTATCATTAAAATACATTGTCAGTATGAATAAATAGCAGAATAGTTTTTAAGTCACAGTAATACATCGTAGAGTAACAGATAACATAGTGATAGATAGTGTGTTAGAGGAAGATGATATAACTTGTTATATTCTCACACCCATTCTCTCCTCGAGGCTATACACAATAAAACGCGTAAACATGTTGATTATATTATTATCGAACCGTCAGGTTTTATCGAACAGAGATAGACTATTTTTCTTTTTCTATAAATACTGTTTACAATAAATGTTATCGTCGCCTAAGCAGGAAATTCACCGATTAATCGTCTCCAGAAATAAAGAATTATACAGATTAATGAGTTAATTTTTTTTTTTTATCAGTCTAGAAACTTTGTTATATTAAATTCATTAGTTTAAAAATGATTATCAGTTGAAAGTATATTTTGTTTATCAACCTATTCAAATTCTCAATTATGCTTATGGATATAGTAAAATTTCATTATGATTCGCGAGCTCGAGCATGTATGATGTAAAATATAAAATGACATTCAATAGAATGGAAAATTATGCACTAATCATTTTTTTTTTTATCATAAAAGAGATATTTTATACTTGTATTCGAAGGTATTAATCTTGAAAGAGTAATTTTCGTTATTTTTTTGTTTTTTGTTTTTTAACATCTATCATAGCTTTTTCTTTGTTAACACCTTTATAACAGTTATTTTATAAATTAGGTATACAACATCTTTTTTATAATTTCATAATTATTTATTATAAAACAATAATACAATTTTGCAGTAATAGATCAAATCCACAAAATAATTTAAATAAATATTCTGCGTGTCGTCAATTAAGGAATACATTTTAGGAAACGAATGATTAAATTAAGAATAATAATGAGATGAAAAAAAAAGCATATCGAGCAATTATAATATTGCGACATAACACGATCGCTTCCTAAGATCTAAGAATTTACAACTCAACAGTAATGACATTGTTAATTACTAGATGATTGCACTTGAAGATACTAAAAACGTCTAATGCAGCTTATCGTTAGATATAATGGTCACGTGTATCCAGGACAAAAAAGAAAAAAAAAAGTAAAAGAAAACACATGCCATTAGCATCGTTAGAATATAAAGGATTCGCAGACTCTACACCCTTTTAGGTGACAGAAAAATGCATCAGTGCTCGCCATTTGCACAATGAATTCTCGAGCGCGTGGGCGAGACATCTATCGAGGTTACTAACTGATTTTGTATTTCCTAATAGCAATTTGACGCCGAGGAGGCGTATGACGGGATATTTAGTTGGATTGAATGCGGGAGGGGAGAGTCGTAAAAATTGAAAAGAAGTAACGTGGAGGATGAAGGCAGAGGATGGAAGGCATGTACATTGAGTGCATTCCAATTGCTGCAGTTCAATTCTTTTGTGCGAAGATATTTCATTGGAGCAGATGCTCTTTCGAAAAGAATAATTTCGATTTATTAAAATTGTTGGGTCGGATAATCATGCAACACAATTGAATCCGTTTTATTAATATACTCTACGCTTATTGGCGAATGTACTTTATGTGAGTACAAAGGTACTTGTAGGGGGGTTTTTTTTTTGTTTTTTTTTTTGTTTTTTTTTTGTTTGTTGTTGTTATTGTAGCTCTAAACAAACGTTTTCCTGCACTTGAATATTCGTAATAATAAACTATTCTCGATGGAAACTACATTTTTTACGTAAATTAGAAGACTTAATGTTCGCGATAAATTAGAAGACTTAATACGCGATTGATGTATCATTGAGCAATCAACTTTATATTAGGCAATTATTCGTTTGTTTTTCAACTTAACTCTGATATCGTTTCTATTGAAGTATCTCGAATAAATAATACGATAATAAATAAGTTGAAAATTTATTATGTATTCAATTATATTATGAATTGAATCTATACGTATAGAATAGGATATTTCTATTTATCATCTCTTTATATGCAATATTATAAACAAAAAAGAAGCATAATTGAAAAATAAGTTATATATATATATATATATATATATATATATATATATATATATATATTATTCAGAAGAATAATATGTTACAAATTACATGATATATATGTATAGAATATGTCTATTTTCATTTTTTTTTATTTTAAGTTTTTTTATTAACATAATTATTCCCAAGAATTGATTAAAAACTTTCACATACTTAATTTCAAGTATTTTAATGTCTGTTACAAGTTATCTATAAATTTGATGAAATATATCGCCAGAAAATTCATTTAAAGGGAAGGCAATTAAACATGAACTATATTTTGATATCGTTGCAACTTCTTTGCCTCGTTCAACCGTCACTATTCGTATTATACGCGCAAAAAAACTTAATCATTGCATAATGCACTTGATAAATTACTCCGATAATAAATTATCGATATTTCGTATTTTAGTTTGTTCTATGATGTTGACATACATATCATTGATGCACAAAAGTCCAAGAAACTTTCTCGTCAAATTAACGTTACTAATACGTTAGTAATACGATTATTTATAATATAATGAAAAATGCTCAGAGTATTAGAATTCATTACCGTGCACCGACGATACAATTCTTCCCCCGAGTAATCGGGAATGAAAATAAAAAATGATAGTTATGGATGTTTACATGGATTATCGAGGTGCGTTTACAATGGATCCTGAACAAAGGAACCTGTAAAAAAATAACTACTTCATTTTAAAAGGCAAAAAGAGCGTAAAAGAAAGAAAAGATTGTTTAAACATTGGGATATTTGAAAGGGGAGGAAAGGCTTCTCAAGGGCAAGCCTAGCCTTGGGCGTATAAAGGGAAGAAGATCGAAAAGTAGTTCAATCAAAGCGTCGCTTGTTACACAATGGCTTCCCCGGGCTCAGGAAGTGTCGGGAGGAGGCTGCGCGAGCACCGTCCCCGTCGCTTTTTACCTACGCACAGCTTCTCTGTGTGTCATAACAGGCCGAGCTTCACAATGGGTTCGCATGCGCACAATCGCGACTAAAATCGAGGACGAGTCACCGTTACTTTTCTCTCGATCTCTTTCCGACTTTGCTTATGTATTACGTGCGAGATTGCGCTACGCTTTTTTCTCCTCGATTATTGGGCGCGGACAGATCGGCACTTGGGATTGAAACAAACGCGACTGATCGGCCAATCGGGTAGGTTAAGTAAATCGTCGGATGCGTATGGCGGGGGAATGGCTCGCATTTTTTCTCTTTCCTTTTCTTTTATGTTTTTTTTTCTTTTTTTTTTTTTTTTTCTATCAACTTGGACTCGTACGCACAACGCAGGCACAATCGTGAATGCAAAGAGGCTTTTTTGCTCGTTCTTCGCATTTGTAATTTTATACATGGAGCAGTTGCTTTGAACATTTCATAATGAAATTGTCCGTTAATCAGGGATGTATGTACGACAGCATCCGCCGACGATTGACCTAGTATTCCGAGCGATTCGTTCGAAAGGTTCGAGACTTCCGGTTAGGTTTTAATATGTGTGTCGATGCTCTCGGGGTATATATATATATATATATATATATACATTGTTTTTTGGGCTTTTGAACTCTTTTCGATTATTCTCGTCGCTAAGTATTATATGCTTTACAGCATTTCGTCGTAGTTGATGCTTAACCCAGTTATCCGATGATTTTTACATCAGTCACGACTTTTATCATGTAATGAAATTGATGCTCACGCTGGCAAATAAATAAAAAACGTACATTCATCTAGGCCTATTTACTTTCATTTAACTACACTAACTTAGGCCCACTGGGTGCTCTGTACATTTTATCTCTATAGGTAATAATTTAGATTAATCGAAAATGAAATTGCGATTTCATTGAAGCTGATCGATCAGATTACATATCGTTTATTAAGCCATTCAAACGCTCTTTTAATTTTCTTTTGTGGTAATAATTTCATTTACGTTCACAGTATACAGGCAGATGCAGACTTTCACAATCATTGCTAACGAATCAGAAAATTATGCCCGATTGGCTTAATATTAAGAAATTCAATTTAATAGTGTCAGAAGACGAAGTAATTCGATTAGAAATATAGCTAATCTATCGTAATAGACGTGCAAAAGTGTATTTGAAATTGCTCATTGTCGCGAAAATGCAAATATTCTAAAAATTCTTAAACTATACATATGTGTATATAAATTTTTTTTTTTGTTTTAATAGTAGAACGATTTTCTTTTAAAAGCCATCGTATTTAGAATTTTTTTTATTTTTGTTTTATTTCTTATATAAATCCATAGAGCAGTCATTAAATTATCAATTTACTTAGACGGAAGATCCAACGGGTTCACGAAATTTTATAATAATATTCATAATATAATTTATTGAAGTGAACGTTAAGGTGGCTCGAGAATATTATATTATTAAAAATTGACAAAAAGATATGCTCGATTCAAAATTGATATAAAATTTTTATATACCGACACCGAGCGTGTCATGAATAAATATTAAGCTAAAACAATGAATACATATTTTCATCTAGCCCAGCTGTGCAAAAATTTGCATAATACTCCCAGTGAAAAATCACCCCAATCGTAGCACGACTCGCGCCACAAAATCGCTCGCTTTAAGCGCCCGAGCGCCTTCTAATGAAATCACTCACCTTAGATCTGCCCCGCATTCGGCGATGATTCAACGATTATTCCCGGAGGGCCGCGCTTTCGCGCGTCAATAAAACGGGCGTCATTCACCCTCGACAGGAGCGCTCTGCCGAGGCTATCGATCGGCAGAGCTGTCGGGAGCCCGAGGAGAAAGCGAGAAAGGGAGAAGGAAAATGAGCGCCTGCTCGCGCGGGACGGAGATGAGACGAGGACATTATCGGAAATGCGTTCAACGCGAGCCTGTCGGGTTAACGACACCCGAGAGGCCAGACCGAGAGATCGAGCGCGCGAGTATCGCTTCGGAGACGACGACGACGCAGGATTTCCGCGCGAGATGATATTACTTGCGCGAGGCGTCGTATCCTGATGTCCCTCGATTACCTCCCCGCCATTGCGCCGTCTCACCCCTGCACCCAACACGCACATATTTTTCATCTCGTTCTCTCGTTTAGCTTTCGCTGGCTGCCGCCTCTTTATTTCCTCGCTCTCGGGTTGAATGAACGGCATCGCGAGTGGTCAGTGCCACGAGATTTAGGCGTCCCCTCTGCCTCTTTAGATTCACAAAAGTGAGAGTTCAAGTCATTGGAACTCGCGTGAATGTTCGCTGCTGCTTATGCGCCTTTTGAAATTTCTCGAAATGCCAGTGTTTTATGACAATTGAGTCATCGGATAGCCGCTTGATGAGGAAAAGTGATAAACGTTTTTAAAAATAGGGATAATGTCATTTTATGAAAATGTGGTCTTGCCATATTAATATTATTGAATATCATAAAATCGAGGCTGAGTTAAGAGGTTGAAAAACACTAGTAAGATTTTCTTTTATTGAAAAACTGTTTAGTTAAATTAGTCAAGTTAGTTGAAATCTTTTAATGGTCTTTAGAGCTATTCTGCTTTATTTATAAATAAAATTGCATTTGCTAACTTATCAAGGACTAGAGTATTTAAAGTTCTTTGATACTTATTATATTTAATATTGTTATATTCATTAATATACAGCAAATTAAGTATTTTCATATTATTTAACGAGAAAGCTGAACGTGTTTTCAATTTGTAATATCTTCTTTTTTTTCTTTTTTTTCCCTTTTTTAAAATATGTATTAATTGTAATATGCATTTCCTTTCTTTATTATTTTTTTTTTTTTATTCTTTGTACATTTTTTAATAGCGGTGAAAGTTATCGAAGTTATTGACGGTTACTGTTCTATTATGATGTGATACTTCGTTTAGTATTATTTATCACTAGCTGATTTTATGGTACAAGTAAAAATTTTTATAGTATAAAAATCTTACTACTTTCTAAGATAACGAGGAACATTCAATCGAAAATCCTACCACCTATACAATTATAAACATCACGTTTTCTAGAGACGGCATTACATAAAACTTGTTAAAAAAAAAAAAATAAATAAATAAATAACGAAAAAAAGAAGAAAAAAAAATAAACACCAATTTCTAGGCTATTATGATCTCGAATTATAATTGCCCTCGAAATTATATGCATACAATGAATTAAAAATAAATAATTTCTACGAATCGATGACATAGGCACTTGGGGCTTAACCCACAGCATTGGACGGATGCGGGGAATAGTAGACGCAACGCGCCGGAAATTCATCGACACGTGCGGCTAATTTTTCAAGTACGAGGACGAGCTGCAGCTGTGCGAGCCCTCCTTCTCAAAGCCGAAAATCCTTTAAAATTAATACCCCCTAGCGGAACACTTATTTCTCCGTATCAGTGACTGCCGGCAGCGTGGCCGATGTTCGATAATGCCACGGCGACAGGGCAATTTCAAAGTCAAATGCAATACATTTTCATCGAATCATTTTCATTAGATTTTCTACTACTACTACTACTACTACTACTACTACCACCACTACTACTACTACTACTACTAGTAGTATAGTAGTAGTAGTAGTAGTAGTAGTAGTACTACTGTTACTAGACGTAGGATGTCTAAGGCAGAAAGGTACGGCAGAAAGAATAAGACATGAAAATGGAAAAGTGGAAAAGCGAAGCACGCGTTTGTTCAGCAATTAAATTGTATGGGAGTTTCAATAATGTGTAAGTGGCCGTGAATTTCGTTTATCTTGCGGAATAGTTCATAAGACTTGGCAACTTACTTGCTCCCCCGAGTCGTATAACGATGGTAAATTTGCGCGGAGGAGAGAAGGAAGCCTTGGCGATATTAGAAAAAGACAAGGCATATACGTTTGGAATTCGTCAGCATATTTTCTGCTAATGTTTTTCGAGTGGCCCAACAGAGTTAAAGCAACCACTCGGCATCCTATGCGAACCCTTCGTTACATTGTTTCATTTATAAATGTGCCTTTAGCATCGTCTTAATAATTAATCAAATATTTACAAAGTAATTGGGGAAAATAAAGCTCGGTCGCTCTTAAAATAAGTAACGTAAAATAAGTCGTCGTTTTAAAAATAAATGCTGTACTTTTTAAGCAGCGTGATGCAGCATCGACTAAATAAAGATAAAATTGCGTTTAAACAGCATTGTATATTTTCACATTTCAGTTGACGCTAGCTTTTTTTTTTTTTTTTTTTTTTTTTTTTTTTTTTTTTGGAATCATACAAAGGAATCTCTAGTTTGAGTATATTTAATATACTGAACTTATTGGGCTTACAACCGGATCACCAATGCTTTTCCCTCGTGTGCATAGGCGAGGCATAATTTTTCTTAACGGCTCCCGAAATCGTTATTATTAACAGTAGCAGTAGCAGCTCCCGAGCCCAAAGACAAGAACTGCAAACATGCGGCTCAGCGCCCCATGAAATAACAATATTCACAGAGCTGCGAAACATTTACGTCTCGCGTTCTCCCCCCACCGCCACCACAATTCGCCATAATCTCACACCCACACCCCTCACCGTCTCCCAATGCCCTTACCACGAAACGTTAATAAATCCAAGATTTACGTTTAATCAATACGCAAATTGCCTGGCTAGTAAAAGCGCCTCTAACAAGCGAGCCCATCTCGGGGAAATTATAGCGGCAAGGAGAAAGAATGCCCGTAAGTTGGAAATATCCTCGGCTGTGAACTCAGTGAAAAATGCAGACATTGCGCTTTCAAGAGCAGACGACGAAGAAACGTATCCTTGAGACACGATGCACGACTTCTATTTACGTCCCTCGCACCCTCGCCGTCCTTCCCCCCCCCCCCGTCCCCACCCCCCCCCCACCCTCTACGACCTCCAGCGCCCTTCTTCCGCTTCCCTCCTCTTTTCATTTGCGGCACGTACCGTACTATAACCTTACTCAACGCGCGCCTTCCCGGAGAATTACATTGCACTACCTGTGGCCGTTGTTACGTGGTCGGCGCGTAATCGACGAAGCCTCTGTCCCGATGAAAACTTGGCTTACACTCGCGCTAAGGTCGTAACTCGAGAGTTAGTCGCACAAAATCATTTGTGATGCGCGATTCTTGGAAATAAGATACCAATGAACGCTCCTCTTCCTTTAATATTCCCTTAGTATTTTGAGAGATTGAGAACATCGTAAGATGAGCTCCCATTAGAGTCCGACCTTTTAATTAATTATTGTGATTGCACGCAAAGTATTAAGAATTTACTAACATTAACGTATATTTCGAACTATTCGATAGGCCTTGAGCAATTGTTAAACGTAGCTGTATGTTTGATAAGATTTTTCAAAAATCAGAACAAATTATAGACATTAGATGTTCATTACTCTCAAATCGAGCCTTACAATTCTTAATTAGAAAAACAGATACTAATCTTATTAATAGTAAATGTAAGGCGCAAATATTGAAAGTAACTCACAAATAATAATCGCTAGTCAGGTGATTTGTATGTTGAATGTATTACTGATATGATAAATTTTCCGCCGACTCGATTTACATGCTAATACGACTGGGGCGACCAATAGATCTTCGCGGCTAAGATGTTTTGCATACACAAATTTTTATTTGAATCGCGCACGAGCACTTAATCATATTCGAATTACATTGACGGAGAATTAATTAATATCGTTAAATCCGAGCTCGTGCGCTTGTGGACACTCGTTCGCGTGTCCCTTTAGGCTTTAAAAAGAAAAAGGAACAAAGACAATGTAGTGAAATCGATCTCCAATGAAGTTCGAATTTCAAAGGACTGAAGAAGCTCTTCTCGGACGTACGAACATTCGAAAAAACGTACACTACAGTGGCATATTATCGTAATGTAAGTAATAGGTGTAGTAACGTTTGCAATCGGTCGCGCTGTCACTCTCTCGCATAATCGAGCGAGTGCGGGGCGCCAAAGTAATAGTCAAGGGGCACGCGAACGTCGAGAAAGACGAGGTCGAAGGAGAAAGTTGACCACGACCCTCTCCCTCCTTTTCACGCACAATACAACATCGTGATAATGACGCGCTCGCTCACATTCACCTCGACGGCGATATGTGTTTGCTCATTAAGGCTTCGGATAAATCGCGCTTCTGTTTTTACTTCTCCTTCTCTATCTCATTCTTTCGTTCTTTCTCCTTTTGCTCTTTCTCCGCTCTCTCAGAAATGGAAAACATGTGTGAAACTCCTGGCTGGATTACTTAGCGATGAGCTGTACGTAATACTGTTTTCGAATCCTTACACGACTTTTGCATTATCCCAATAGGCTGTGGCTTTGATGATTTTACTTGTACTTCTCGCTCTAGGATTACTTATCTATTATTTCATATCAACATTAAGGGCTGCTTCGTTAGTTCGTCAGTTCGTAAACATCATCATCACCTTATAAATTACATTAAAAAAATCATTTTAATAGAATTAGAATCTGTGATACCTGATTATACATCTTTTACGTGATTTTTTATAATTCTCCATGCCACTAAGTTATACATTTATCTAAAGTAATAGAAGTTTTCGGTAAATAATGTAATAAAATTATAAATAAGCAAGCTTAAATTGAATATTATATATTGTGCGTTTAAGTGAAGTAATAATCTAATAAATTGCTAGATACAATCGATGTAGATTATTACTCATCGCTAGTGAGTATACAAAATGACTTGATATACTGACATCAACGGAGAAAATTATCTTTTAATAGTGGGAACTTTCATTTGTCCCAGAGATAATATGTTTTTTTAAGAGAAAATAAGCTTTTTAAAATATGTTTATGAATTAAGCCTGATTAAATATGTCAATAAACTTGTTATTCTACAGCGATTAATGATTGTACATTAAAAAATAAAATATTAAAACATAAAGAAACAAAGAATAAAACAAAAAAAAAAACAAAAAAAAAAAAAAAAAAAAAAAAAAAAAAAAAAAAAAAAAAAAAAAAAAAAAAAAAAAAAAAAAAAAAAAAAAAAAAAAAAAGTATTGTCAACATTCGTCTGATTAGATAAATATCTCGTTAACTACAAAGAAATGCATTGTAAAAGTAGTTATTTCATTTTGGAAACGAAATTTTGATGAACCTCAATCAGTATCGAATGCTCGTTGGGCTTTATTTTTCAGTAAATTTTATATATTACACATAATTTTAAATAATTTTGTTTTTCATCTAATCTAATAGAGTTATAGTTACTACACTTCGATCAAATCTAATTCTTCGTAAGAAGTTAATATATAAATTTATAAAGAAGATGATGGAAATTGAGAAATAGTAAAGCCCGTACTAAAAGATGCTTAATGCTTGGAAAACTCCTAGTTGTCCTTAATTCACGCTATCCATTCGTTAGAAACATTGGTAACGATACGCGCAACTGCGCACATAATCGCTTAATAATAATCTTGTAGTGTGGAAGCTCATTACGAGCATCCATTAAAATACGCAACGCCAGTTAACACTGTCGCACGTTCTCTTTTTTCCTTCTTTCGTGGCCAACTCGTATTTTCTCTACGAGCGAGTTGCATTATGCGCCTAGCTCAATGTCAAATAAGTCAAGGGAAAGTCGGCGGCAAATTGAAAAGGTTCGTGGCAACGAGCAATTTGCTCTTGTTAGTCAATAAGAATAAGTTGCTATAACGCTGACACGCGCGGTGCATCGACTGCTCGTGTAAAATTTTTTTTTCATCGCTCATTTGCTTCGTGCTCCATCAGTGGATGACCGCCATACGTGGGATAATAATGTCGATAGGTAAATTTAAGCATAACGAATGACGTGAAAGTTTGCTACCAAGTTGCTAGTAATATAGTATTTACGGCGCTACTATCGCGTTCACGGGAATTTGTCTTTGATGTCTGCTTTCGCCAATACTGTCGATCCACGCCGTTTATGTAAGTTCGTAATTTCTTTTTTGTATCAATTAAGGAAAAAAAGAAAGTTTCGTGCAAATAACATGATTGTTGTTTTGATAAAACTTTATTTGTTCAAGGCTTTGAATAAAAATTGCTTTGCATCAGTTTGAATATACAACGTACAGATGAACATGATTAGATCAATAGAATTAGGTATTTCTAAGTATAATTTTGCAAAATACTCGCCCTTTTCTTTTTAACGCGAAAGATAATTAATGATCTTTTTAAGAGGGTTGATATGAAATGTTTTCCACTACTGTGTCACCGGTTGCTTCTAAAATTTCTTGTATGTAAGATTCATATTGGATTGTAATTAATATTCGAATACCTTCTATATGAAATTAATATTCTATCTTAATATTGGACAATTTAATGTGGAGATTTATACGAATGTTAAGCTAATGATTTTTACGTTTTAGCATTAAAAATATTTTGTATATTATTTTAATCTACGTATGGCAATTTATTACACAATAGCTGTATTATGCAAGTATGTATGTATGCATGTAAACTTTAGATGTGACATTATCGTTCAATGTTTAACTTATTTGATGCACTAATTTGTATTTGTACTTTGGTGATATTTATGATAGAAAATCACTATGTTTTTATGAAAAAAATTACATCAATGCTTTTATATTATTTTAGACTGATATATTCTGTTTTCTTCTTTACTTCTGGCAACATTAAGTAACTAACTTATTTTCTAAATGCATTTAATTTATATAATATAAATGTTTATATTTACGTATTTAAGTATACAAACATTACATAATCTAGCTTTTTAATGTACTATTTAAACATTTAATTGCACACACACACACACACACACACACACACATGTATATATATATATATATATATATTTAGTTTAATGTTTAAATAATATATTTACGTTGCTTTTGATACTTGCGTTGTTTGAAATACTTAAACTTTCTCAAATAAAAAAAAAAAAAATTGAATATCAATTGTGTCCGACTTTCCGCACATATCTAAAAATATAGGTAAGCCTAAACACGCGCAAATATTGCCGGCAAAATACGTCATGAACTACACTCGAGTCTGCACATAGTTAGATACGTGTATAACTAGGCAGTTGTGGTGCAACGTCACGCTTTCTTACCCTTTCAGGACATTTTCCGTTCCTTTTGTTACAATTTCTCTAATACAGCTCTCAGAGAGTAAAGCTGATCCGTAAATTTACCACAAGTGTGGTAAATAATTTATTAGCATAATGATGTATTGATATTGGTATTTACTGTTAATTTTGCTTAAGATTGACATTAACGAGCACGAAACTTAATTTGTAAAATTGAGAAGAGATTTTATTTTTCATACAAGTGATATTCTGTACATCGTGTGCAATTTTCATTGAATTGCTTTGAATTCACATCGTGTAGTTATAGTCTCCAATCGCGTTTAGATCATTGTTATAATTAATCGGCAAATGAATAATTGAATGAATAATGTAATTGAATAATTTTATAATTATAGATTTCTAATTAAATTATATTTTTTGTTGATGTGCAATCTGTTAAAAAAAAAAAAAAAAAAAAAAATTATGACATTGTATTATTTTACTTTTATGATGCATTACAGTAACATGTATAAACTTATATGATGCGCTAACGTTTTTCTTCTTTCAAAGAACTTTTTGCATTTATATTTTCTTAATGTTACATAAGTATTGTTCACTCGATCAAACTATTTAAACATATTAAATTGCACTTTCTATATATATTTACAATCACTCCATCATTTCTATTTATGCGAAATCCAAATTAAAGATAAAATTTTACGTAAACTTAATAAACATAAAATTTGTTCATTAATTAATTACTCAAATGCATCATCGTGGTCTATCCAAAACATTATCCACTGGAATTAATCCTGTCATATTTCGGATCTATAATATAATATTTAATGAAAATCACATTAGACAATTATAAAATTAATATCGGGCATAAATGAACCTCCTATTAAATTAATCAAATATCCGTATAAAGAAAGCAGCGTATCGTTTGATTTTCTCACTTCTCACGGAATGTTGCTACTCTGCGAGTAAAAGTTGAAGTAAGTTTTAAAGTGCTGATTAAGAAGACTAGCGTAATTTAGGAAGAAGTCGTCGACATTAGTGATTCGGTAAAAATAATCAGTATATATGGCCGGCGTTCGTGTCATGCGCGTAAGTCCGTAATCGGAGAAAGTCGTTGACCCTCCTCCCCTTTCTCTTGCATGTTATTTAGGTGTATAGAGTAGGTGTGAAATTTTCGTCGACGCGACATAAGTTGTTTACTTGTACTTCGCCTCCGTGTGTGTCGCAATGATCAAGACGTGCAATGACTCTGAGCTCGATTTTAACAGCTTCGGTATTATAATCGACGTATATGAACGCGAAATGCGAAAGTTGAAAGGTCAATATTTCATCGACCGCACAAGGCAATGAGTTAAAGATTTTTTTGCAAAGCTTTGAAATTTTACTTACCAATATCATACACATATTAATATCTCTTCATTTAATTCATATAATTCCATATAATGCTTACTTTACACATTATGTAAACATATATTAAGTAGATGAAATAATAAGAAAGAAAGTACGTTAGAAAAGACTTGATTGTTGGTCATTGGATAAAAATATTGCGTACTGTGTGCGCAATTAGAAAAGCAAATATTCTTATTAATAAGAAAAAAGTTAAGCGTTTATTATTCATCGAACGATAGTGATTTTATATTTATAAAGGAATTGGAGGAAATTTGGGAACATTATATCTTATAATGTTTTTATTATGATTCTTATTTAGTTTTATAATTTATAATTGTATTATCACAGCGATAATATAACTGACAAAAATTAATACTTTAGCATTTGAAATAACGTTTTAATTCAATTCGTTAATAGATAAGCTAGTAATTTTTCATTGTGTGCAATATACGAAATTATAATAGAGGTCTTTTTCATTTTTAATGCAATATTAAAAATTTTCATATGCAGTGTAAAGTATGGGCACATAAAGATTTGTAGATTTGTGAAAGAATATCAGTTATGTTTTTATTACAATTTGTCATTTCACGTTAAACTTAAACTTGTAAGTCAAACTTTTTATTGTTATTAAATATAATTGAGTTAAGATAAGCAGTATTTTACCATCGATTCTCATCAACAGAACGTGACTGATTTATTAATGATTTTATAATGCTATGAATGTTTGATTTATAAATTTCATTAAGATAATTACAATTCAATTTCTAGTTCATACTTAATTTAGAAAATGAATGTTGGTTGAATCACAATATTTTATATAGTTTTTGGAAGATCTTAAACAATAGAGTTGTTTGAATTATTTCTTAGCTATTCAGACCGGATATTCCTTATATTCCTATAATCAAATAATTCCATAATGAAAATGAGCTAATTAATCGGAGGTATAGCTTAAGCATCATTTGATTTATTTAAATTTACAATGCATGTATTTTCTATAATACGAACGATAAAAATTAATATTTTAAAGAGAATTTGTAATAAAGTTAAATTACAAATTTATAATTTATTTAAATTTAATGCAATATTTTAGGTAATATATGATTAAAGTTTCAACTATTTACATATATTTATAATAATTTATAAATTTATTGTTAATACACAAGCCCATCATTACATATATTTCATCTTTTTTTTTTTTTTTTTTATCCAAGTAGATTGTATATAAACTAAGTTTAGCCAATCATAAATATTTTCTTCATTTGGTAATATTGGTAAAATAAACAAAAAAAAATTGAAATTCTAATATAAAAGAATTAAACATTAAACATAGTTTAGTGTCTAACATTTTTTTTTTTTTTTAATATATTTCGCTTTATTTATTCTATTATTATTTTATAAATTGAAAATACAATAATAATAATGATGTCAAAGTTTGCTTTACGATTAATTAAATAATCGTCTTTCTAAAATGAAGTTATGACTGAAAAACTTAACATAATTGCCGAGGGAAACGTCACTCGTTGCAAAAAAAGAAAAAAAAAGAAGAAAAAAGTCATGAAACAGGACACCGCAGCAACTACTTTCCCCCGAGCAGCCTTCCACTAAACTAACTACGTACGTACTTGCAGCTTAAAGAAAGTCGATCATAAGTAAGAGTTTTAGAAGACTAACGAGAATCCTTTTTCTCTTCCCGTTGCCATTTTCCACCACCACACAGGGTCGTAAGACAAAACGATGAAAAAAATCTCAGACAACTGTTGCTGCTGCTGTTGCTGTCGTTACCGCTTACTTCGTATTATATACAGTTTAACTATTGTTTTGCAAGAAGATGAATTAGTCTTGGTGTTTTCTAGGTCTCGGACTCGTGCAGATTTTCAATAGAATTGCAACGTTGGTGAGGAGAACTTTCGAATGCTCCGAATGCACTTGCTCGAGAACTTTCTTCGGCGCTGGAGGAAAGAGCGACGAGAAAGCCAAGAGCCTTATAAGCGCATTTCATAACTGATTAACGTTCCGTAACGTGGGAGTAACGAGATTGTGGTATTTCTATGTGCTATTCGTGTACCTAATACTACTCGTCATAGGTCAGTATGTATCATTGATTTTCTTCCTGCGCTACAATTACTCGTTCAAGTCTTTTCATGTGCTTATTACAGCGAGTCTCTTTATAGTATTAGTTAAATTGATAATATTGTGTAATAAGTACTTGGAGGTTTCTATTTCTTTATTTTTTATCCTCCCGCTCCCCTCCGCCCACAACTAGTCAACAAAACTGATCGTTGATTGATGATCAGCTTTAAGAAAGATTGAAAAGAAGCTTTTTTGATGCTGGGATTAGTAAGTCTTATATATATAACTACGGACTTTTTGATAAGTAAATTATAAAATCGAGTGAAAGTACATTCTCAAAGTTATTAAAAAAATACATTTGGCTCGTACTTTCTATATATATATATATATATATATATATGTCATTTATGGATTATTATGCAAATAAAACATGCTGCTCGATGGTTTTATAATCTTAATAACATCGATTAGGTTCTTGACACTGAAGAGTCGCGTTATATATACGATCTGTCAGATCAGCTTATATCATGAATAAAAAGATCTTATCAAGTGCAAGAAGTGGGAGTGTTATTTAAACTCACAATGGAAGATGCGAACGGTTAAATCTTTTTTTGTTTGTATTCACATAATTTTATTACTTAATCTATAATGTCTAATGTATTTGATGTATTTTTACTTCATTCAAATTGAAGTGCAAATAAGGAATGATACTTTATAGAATTTCGACAATAATATATTCGTAAACTAAATTTATTATTATTATGAGTAATTGATTTTCGAACAATAAAGATAATTACCGTTGAATATTATTAATACGTTCTTTGCTAAAATACAATACGACTGTATTTGCAATATAAAGCTTACAAATACCTAAAGTAATTGCAAACTCTACGATACATTTTTTCAGTGGTAAGCATATTTTAAATACCTTAAAACCAATTTTGTTTCCTTATGCAATTAATAACATTGTAGTGTATTGACCCCACATGTAGTCATTCATTCTCATATTTCTTTTTCGAATTGATGACCAGAGCTTGAACAAACTGAATGTGTATTCCGAGAAATTCCATATACAACTAAATATAGAGTACGTGTGCCTTGGCCGTTTGATAATGCAATTTCGAAAGTTGTTTTTAAAAATGTAATTACGATTTTATAAGATTATTTGTACATATCTTTTGGGGCAATTTATTTTCTCAATAAATATGCTATCTCTTTTACTTTGTTTGATTTGTCTTTCCCTATTAATATTTGTTCACAATAATCCAAAGACTAATTAATCGATGATATTTTCATTCTTCTATTGACTTCTATTGACAATGCCGATGAAAATATAAAATCTTACTTTAAAGGATTATAAAAGTTTTTTTTTTCTCCAAATGGGCTTATGGTTCTTTCTCTTTTTTAACTTGTCATTTGTATGCCATCTATCTATTTTTTAATTTTTAGCTTCGTTTAATTAAAGAAACAAATAATAGGGGTCCGTTGCAGCGTACAGGCGGCTAGAATGATTCAACGATCCTGCTGATATATTTCCGTCTATTATGGGTTGTATTCTCCCATCCTCTGGCGTTTCAACAAGAAACAACATATATTGACCAAATAAACTCAGCGACACACACCTGCATAATACGTGTAATTGCCTTCCTTGAATTTTCTTATGTAAACTTCGTTCTTTCATGCAGTTTGGATATCGCGTCCACAAAATACGCGACAAACGAAAATTTTCCGCATAACGATCGCGCGGTCATCGATATCTGCGCTCCACTCCACGTTTTATGCGGGCCTTTTACTCCATTCGATTTTTTCCTCCTTTCCTTTATTTCTGTATAATAAAATTTTTATTGGCAGCGCACTCATATTTAGCGTTGTCTATTATTTATTTTTTAGTTTTACGACTGTTAAAAGGATGTCTTTGAATCGTTCGTAAAAGAGCACAGCCTACTGTTAGGGACGTTCCACTCGCCATAACAGGTCAAATGGTCGTAATATTTTTTTACACGTGAAACTTTTAGGAGTATAAAAGTTATTTTCATTGATTTTTAGCTCCTCACCGGATATGTAATTTAAAATCTTGAATATATATATATATATGTATATATATATATATATATATATATATATACAACGCGCTTTGAGAAATTATAATGAATAGATATAAAAATTACACGCATATTCGCTATATATTTAAGTATATATATATATATATATATATATATAATTAGGAAAAAAAATTTTCAAATACCTTTTATGTTTCGAATCAATGGATATGATGTCATTTCCAAATAAAGAAAAATAACACGTAAAAGCAAAAATATTAATAAATCGTTTATTTATTTATTTAATTCAATGTTATATAAACTAATAATAATATATGTAAATTTCTCTATTAAACATTAAATAAAATACCAATGAAATACGACGAGGTGGCGTAAAACAGGTATAATATATATCACATCTTTTTGGATTATCATATTTTACAGTTAATAAATGCTCGATTGTCATATTATTAAAAGTTTAATCTTTCACGAAAAATGTTGATTTGATATTTCATATAACATATGAATTATGCAAATAGTGTCAAATAAATTTAGTCTAAAATAACCAGCACTTGAAATGCGAATGAATAAAAAAATAAACATGAAAATCAAGTTTTTATATTTCCATTAGTAAGGCTGAAAATTAAAAGAAATTAATCGGCTGTGAATATAAGAAAATCTTCTCAATTACTTGTATCGAGGTCTCTATTGATTGCGCAAGCTCACGAATAATCCCGTGACTTTTCTTTAGCGTGCTATTCTTTATCGAGATTTGAAATCGTGAGCGTCAGCTCGCGTTGGTCCCGACGAAATTCCAGCACAGATTTCTCCGGGTACCTGAATGAAAAAACGTTCACCTTAATATACGTCAGTCGCGGTTTTTGACCCCGAAATGTAAACCCCCCCCCCTCCCGCCCGCCCGCCCGCTCGTCTTTCATCTTATATCGAACGTTGATTTAAACAAGAAAAAACAAGATAAAATGCTTCGATCTTATCGGATTCTCGATTCGCAAGTGACGTCGTTAAATCTTCTTCATAATTCGAAATTTTTTTTCAAACATACGAAAAATAGTTATTAATAGAGGTAATATTATTACGATATACTTGCTTAATTTTATCTTGCCGATTGAATTACTAAAAGTTTCCTTTACATTTTTTTTAACTGGCTCGATAATATTTATCATAAAAAAAATTTTTTTTTAATTACAAACTATCATTATTGAACAGCCGACTTTTTGATAGTCAATTTCTGTTATTGAATTACAAAATTTTAATACAATTGCTATTTTAATAATCCTATGATTTTTAAAGCGCTAGTCGTACAAGCTGTTTCCATAAAAATGTTCATTCAACAAGCAAAATGAATGCATCGCTAATTTAATGGATATCATTCCTTGCAAGTATTATTCGTTTCATACTAATATTTTTACCATCGAAACAATATATTCTAAATTAAAACGATATTATTATTTAATGAAACGCATTTTATTTTAATTATATTTTATTTAGCTCGCTCTGGTTTGCCTGAATTGGCGCGTGAAAAAAATTGAAAGATGATGGAGTTGAGTAACGCTAGCTTATTGGCAATAAATACGAGTTTAAATAAATGATTTTACACCTACTACTTGAGAAGTATTCTTCAAATATATTGTAACCCAACAATTTACCAAGCACTTTTTCCTCAAACACTTGGCATTTATTATTTATTATTTCTCATTAACGATATATCAGTTCTGAACATACGTGAGACGTATTAAAGCACCAGCAGCCGCCATTTATCCGGCTGGGACTTGGCGCGATATCGAATCGAGGCCTCGACTCGACGACGCAACCCGTATCAGAGATCGCCGTAAACAATGCCCGCGGAGTCGAAGCGTGAATAGGGCCCCGGCACCCGTCCGAGGAAACGCATGGGAAAGTGGGTCGCAGAAAGCGGCAAGGCCACTGACACTGTCCCTTGAAAGAAAAGGATGCGAGAGAGCTGCGCGCAATGCAATTTATTCCTTCATAATGAGCTCGCGAATAATAACTTTCATCCAGTCCCTTCGAGGAGTCCGTCTGTATATCTAATGGCGATTAGATCGCTTTGTCCGCGTTTCCAGGCTCACTTGTCAAGGATCGTATGTTGCATGGAGGAGGATTTGCGAGGTCGTAGAGGGCACGCTTGGCTCGAAAACTCTTTAAAGAGAAGCCAAAAGAAAGGACTCGTCGATCAATTAAAGCCGCCCTTTAACGATCCCCCGCTTCCGCTTCGCAGTGCAGCGGAATGAACATGGCCGGCCGCGTACAATGCTCTTCCCGGCTCATCGCGTTGCAACAGTTATGTCACGGACACGCATCGTGAAACGAAACCGGAAATGCTTCCGACATCAGTCGTAGATGCGCATGTATGTGTGTCGACTGCAAATATGAGGCTGCAAAAATTACTAGCAAGATTGCAGAAAATTTATCGGCGCTTATACATTATTCGTCATAGTTTGCCTTTTTTTCTGCTTTCTTTTTTCAGATTGTTTAATTGAATATTCAGTTTGCTTTCTCTTTTTACCTCTTCGTTCCAATACCATATTTAAGAAATCGATAACATTACGTATCTAGAAAATTCAGTGAGTGGTAAGTACTTTGACAAAATTAAGGCCTGTCAATGGACACTAAATGAATGGGAAGGAAAAAGAATCGCAAGAATAGCGTCATTATGTACGCGTAAATTTCGTTTATGTTGGCTCTTGAATAAACAAAATACATGGTTCTAGCAGTTGGAAATTACGATTCGCGTTGACCTGATAATACGTAAATATAAGTTTGGTTCATTCACATCGGACGCGATGTACAAAAATCTTATAATCCCTTGTTTATTAGCTTCAAAATATTTCGATGTTTCTAATATTGAAAATATACTTTATAATTTCTTACATTTAACATTAATTGTACATTATGTCTCAAAATAAATTAACATTTTCATTTGTAACGGTCATCTAAATTTTGTGTACAATTTTTTTCAAAATAAAAAGACTATAATTCTTCAAAAAAAAAAAAAAAAAAAATATATATATATATATATATATATATTTATTTTAATTGTGTTCAATTTCATATAAATATTAATTGAATAATTTGAATGGTCAGTGCGTAAGATGTTTTAGAAGAACATGAATATTTTCATAAAATTATATTATAAAAAAAAAAAAAAAAAAAATCATCCCATGTAAAAGTGAAAATTTATTATACAAAATTTCAAATATAAATTTCTTTGGCAATGATAAATGAAAACCTTTTAAATGCCATATTATTTATTATCATTTGTTATTTTTTACCAAGCAAAGATAATGTGGACAAGTGTTAATACTTAAAAAAAAAGTAATGTCATGCTGCAATAGTATTTATGTTCGGAAGCGTATATAAAAGTAAGAAAATCATGTTCCAATTATCGTAGCGTTACATTATAATTTCTCAGAACATAATTAGACTTTCTCATTTCAATTTTTTAATAACTTCTAATCAGCTTTGGCGAAAAAATCTCACATCTTGACAATAAATAAAACAAACGTATGTAACGCTTTATTACATGATATCGTAAAACTGATTAAATAAAAACTTCCTTTATGTTTTACATACATAATAAATAGTTTATTGCTCTCAATATTAATATTCTGGAGCATACGTTTTGAAAGGAAGCTATTTTGTTGTAAGAGCAATGATTTCAAATAATTTCCGCATTACGTTTGTTCCCGCGTTCAATATCACGTACGTGAAAGCTTAAAACCCAATTATACATACTGAGTTATACATTTATATCATAACTTTTGAGTCATTTATCGTAATCATAATTGAAATATGCATACAACATGCAACGCTAAAGTGATTGTTTATTAAGGAAATTTTGTAATGACACAGGATAGTACCGCTTCATTCTACAATAATTCGCAAAAAAAAAATCACATGACGTAACATTTGTTTAAGATTGTGCAAAAATACATTTGCGCGCTTTTATTGACGCTGTTATCAACAATAAACAAGGAGCGCCAAAATAACAAGCAGTCAATATAATTATCTTTCCGCATCAGCAATCTTGGCTTGGCGCGCGTTTGCACAACAACAGTCCAGCGTAAAAAGGACGACATCTCGCTTTCGAGAAGAATCCAGGCGTATGTGAACGATAGGCAGCCTCCGGCAATCGAAACTCTCACTGGCCACATCCCTTTCTCTCGTTTCCCCCGAGTGAAAAGCCGCCTTTCTCGCTCGTACACGCGATTGCCGCCTCTCATTGTCAATGTCGCATTCCAGCGGCGACGAGCGGCCAATGAACCGCCGAACAACGACACTCCCGACGCTTTATTTTTTTTTTCCAGGTGATACCGCTCTTTATTTTCGTAACGCTATATCGATTCTCAGTTTGCTAATGGGTTTGTTGACCGCGAGGTGCGACGATAAGCGCGACGACAAGAGCAAAAATATTCCTGCCTATTGTGCGTTAATTATGGCAACGGATTATCATAATTAAATGGAGCTTCATAACTTTTAATGGATACTAAATACGTAAGAGACTGAGACATTACAGCTCTATTTACATCCATCTATTGTTTACCGTCTTGCCCGGTCCATGCTCATCCTTTAGATTTGCCATTAACAGTACAAATTGATAAAATAAAACCAATTTTCAGACGACGAGCTGATATATAAATGCCAGAGTATAATAAATTAATTATCGCTGATCAATAAAGCTAATATTCATTGTCGAGGCGATTAAAATTTGAAGCAGGTTATTCGGGTTTAAATTAGTTTCCATTTAAGTTCATATTTGTCTGTAAATCTTATTTATCTAAATGTGTAATCTTAATCGTAGAAATTACAAACTTAAACGATTAAAGTGGTCAAAAGATACGATTGGTTCGGGCACTTTTCGATCATTTCATTTTGCTACGAACAGGTTTTTCAATCTGATTCTTAACGATCTATTGTACGAATGAGATTTATTTTTGTACATAGACATATTGCGACTCGGTGAAGATTGTTATTAAAGCCGGGAAAAAAAAATCATAAAAAATCATAATTTGAAATATACAGGCGCGCGCGCGCGCGCATATGTATATATATATATAATTATTAGAGTTTAATGATAGATATATAGTTATTCGTGAAAATGATACGCTGACAGGATCGTAAGCTTTAATTTTATCTTCTCTAACACTAATTAGTTAGAGTTTAGTTTGCAGAGTTACTTGCTCGGAACCGAAATTATTAAAGTGTAATTGTCGAAGTTTAATAATAAATTAAGTTAAACATTATTTAGGCAAGTTGACACATGATATTAATAATACGATCAATATAATTTATAATACAAAATGTATTAAGTAATTTGTTTTTGATGAAGTAACCCGAGTCACTTGAAAATAAGATACAACAAGGAAATCAGACGTAACGGAACTAAATTCGGATAGCCGGAAGTCTTTCTAAAGTTTACAAATATGACTTTTAAACATCAAAGTTTCTCACAAATTGATTAAACTAAATGTAATAGAATAAGATAGGACATTTAATAACGTAATGAGCGAAAGGCAACAAAAACCATTAACAACATGCTCGATTTACCAAATCCAACATCATCTTTAATTTAAATCTCGTTTTCGGCCTTCATAGGAAAACATAGAAAAACATCGAATATCCCACCGCCCCGTAAGAACGTCAGGAAACAGATAATAGGCATGACAAAAATGGAAAAAGCTAACACGAAAATACACCGCACAGTAACTACATTTGGCAAGTCACGTTGTCACCTACGCGTATGTACAATTGCAAAGTACGGATGATAAATGAATCGAAATTCTCTCTGATATATTGCTGGCTCGCGTTATGTAATGCAATCCCTGCTGTCACAGTTGTCTTTCATCATTAAATGGATGGATTGCCGGCCACTATGGCCTGTCTTCGGGGAGTTGGCATGAGCAGTTGGAGTGTAAATTTACGACTGACTGGTTCTCGGATCAACACGCAGCCCCCGAGATGGTCAATATTATAGGTGGAGTGGAATGATAACGCTTCTTACCTTCTTAATTCTAATGAATATGTTGACTATGATAAGGGGCATCGCATCGAGAGGTGCAACAATTGATGATACACAGTAAATTGTGCGGAGGCCAATCGACGATGGCAAGTCTTTATAGATATATTAATTGTCATTTTAAATTTTTGATAAAAGAAGGTAAATTAAAAAAAAAAATATTGATTATAGTAAAAATCTATTTATAATAAAAATAGTATCATATTTAGTATTTAAATTACATTGAATTATATTAAAAGCTGTTTAAAAAGTTTCGTCTTTTCCAAATTCATATAAAACCATTTATGTGGATAGTAATAATCAAATGATTTGCAAATATATTTTATAGATCGCTTAAGAGTAATCAGTATTATTTAAACTAATGAAAATTTCCAAATGATAATCAATTTTAATAAAGATAATTAAAAATGAGCTGCAAAATATATTTTCTATTATATCTCAAATTAAACAGCGACAGCCGTTCCTTTATAATAAAATCATATGAAATTATTTTCCAGTGGTAGCAAGAATAGATTACACATAAGTACATAATCCAGTTGAGTTTGAAATTTTATTTGAAGATAACTATATTATTAAATAGCTTGATAATGCAATAAAACTTTAAAGTTATCTAAAAATATTTATATATTATCAATGCATGTATATTCTAATGAAATTTACATTCCATATTGAATACGGAAGTAGAAGTGAAATAGAACGTTGAGTTAATTCGTTTAATTATAATAAAATTAATCAAGTGTATTAATCTTATGTCGAAACGAATAAAGTTTTTAATAATTATAATTTAAATTTTCAAAATGAAATTCTCATTTCAAATGCATTTGTAAAGTGATTGAAGCAAATGATTGAAAATGTCGGTTATCATACTATAGTCCGTACAATTCCTCCCTATACCCTATAATACTACGCTTTACCCGAATGTTTGGTAAAAACATACACATAGTGTTGCTTTATTCGTAAATCCTCGTCTGGTCAATAACATTCAATGTAACCGCTAGTACTCCATCTCTTTCTAATTGATGCATTTTACACCGACGTTTTAGACGGTTTACGACGTCGTTACGAGCTTGGACTCCGTACGTCGTAAAACCACTACAGCTTCCAGGCTTCGAGCTTCTGCCGAGCTTTGCTTATCGAGTGGCCACTCTTTTATGAAATTCTATTATTTCAGAATTGATAAGTGAGCTTGCGTTTATTATATGGATCTGTGACTCTAAGATAGGTAATAGATATATATATATATATATATATATATATATATATATACACGTTTGTTTTAAAAACGATGCACGGATGACTTATACAATTACACAAATTTTTCTAATGACTTGAAAAATCATTCTTTCATTTCATTAAATAATTTACCTATATTGATAATTTAACAACGATATATAAATAATTGGTTTAAATTCTAATTATCTTCAAATGTAATTGCACAAACGATCGATTAACGATAAACTTTACTTCCAATGTTATTTCAAATTAAATTGAGAATATTGAAAGTGCAATAAAAATATGAATTTATCCATCACTTTGCAAAAAAATATGTTTACATTAATTAATAAAATATCTTATACTATTATATAGAAACGAAATTTAATGGTTGTGGTGATAAAACGTAAGTTAAGTTGGATATATTTGTTTTTGTTTCAAATTAATCTCAGTACGATGATTAATACTTATTTTAATAATAAAAACAAAATTACGGAGTTAAATAGAGTAAATAATATACGCTTTATTTGCACTTATATTTGTAAAGTAAGCAATTTCGAAACAACTGCCTTTAATAATGCATTAATCAATTCTTTCGATGACTTGCGTTCCTGTGTATGCCGTAACATTAACAGTATTGAAGCGGATAGATATTTTTTTCAACATGTGCAAATTATGTCGCGAAAATAAAAATATTCAGTTACTAGTGTTACAAGTTTAGTTACAGCCTTTTTTAAATTTAGCACCACGTGACGCTAGGAATAATTCAGTGTCCCGCGCACGTCGGAGTTTCGCAACCCGCGATGATAATGACTCAACGATCTCCGAGTCTCGTGCGAAGTCCACGTGAAGCTAGAAATACGAAATATTACAAATGAACATAGACGCAACGACTCTCTTTACTTTTTTGGAGAGGAGGCATGGATCTTTCATTATAGATTTACGCCTCTTTCTCTTCTACATTTGTAATCAGCGGTCGATTCGAGTCGCTTTTGTTTGATTACCGTACTACGTTGAATGAATGCGTACTATTCTTCAAATAAAACATTTTGCGAAATCAAAAAAAAAAAAAAAAAAGGTAATACTTGTAAGAGTTACGGGTGAATTTTAAAACGTCGTAAAATATAAGCTAATATTCATGGATTCTTAATACTTACGGAGACACAGCAGTGTTTCCGTTACGAACGAGCAATATTCGGAAAAAAATATCTATTATTTCACGCATTTTTCTAACAAGATATTGATTTTGTCAAAGAACTAAGTTTGCGAAATAATGCAATAATTAACTGATTGCTATTTTCCTTGTCTTTTTGTACTACATAGTAACTCCACGAGAAGGATATAATTCCCACGCGTGAATATAAATTTTAATTACTCTTCGTTCATATAGTATTAACGCATTTTGTATCGCTCAGCAATCTGATGAAAGTAATTGGTAAACTCTGATATTTTCTAGATTTACAAAATCAATTTTGTACATATTGCCCGTTCGGTCGGATTATCAAACTGAAAATGAAGAAAAACACTCAACAGATACGTTTCTTTTTATTGTTACATAAAAATCATTTGAATTAACGTAAGAGAATTTTCACCCATTTTTATTCAGTGAATATCCATCTAAATTAACGTTTAGTTGTAGAACTTCGTCCATTTCGTCCTTTCCTTGACTATTGCGTCACAATATTATACTCTTGATTAAGAGGAAATCATCCGTGAGTTGATAAAGTACGAGCTAATTGTTATCGATCGTTAACTCTGACTTAATAGACTGTTTGCAGGCTTTGCGATACGTCTTGATAATAAATTTGTAAGTCCTTGATGTAATTACTCTTGCTAATGAATTATGGAGTTATCCAAAGACGAGTTTTTAGGGAACGTAAACATTAGTTTAATTAATTGTAAATAATTCTAATAATTATTCACCAAAGTTCTATCATTATCAGTCGATTATATATTTTAGTATAAAATGTATAGAGTTAATGCGAAACTTTATATAAAAATAAAGAAATAAAAAGAAAATCGATTGATATATATTGCAGATAAATCATATTATTAATAATAAAAAATTCAATTTTAAGAGTCGCCTTAATTTTTTTTTCAAGTACGCAATGAATTAATTATCGTTAATTAATGTAAAAGAATATTTTAAATACATTTTTCAACATTCTTAAAAAAAAGTCCTTGGCATTATAGATAATTAATGAATTGTTGTAGTTAATGTAGTTTGGAAAAATCATTTAAAGGGTTTAAAATATTGAAATAAAACGCTCATTTATATTAAATATAAAGTATATACATATAAAAGAATTTCTATTGTTCGTCATATGAGGTAGTGTTGGCTTAATATTTTGCGTCGCGTTTATATTATGAGGATGACTGGAATAATAATGATATCCATAGGCATATTATCGATAGGCTTAGTAAAAAGAATGAAATTTATTGGGAAAATGGGATGCCAGTATATCGGACAGAATGTAACTACGAGACTTTTTTCTTCAATTTCTGTCCTTTTGATAATAATAATAATAAATAATAAATATTTAATGTACTTTCAGATGAAAAAATTATTAAGATAGTGTATGTCTTGGTTTCCTAATTTTTTGAAATTAATAATTAAGACCTTTATTATAATGCATAAAGTACATAAAAAGCTTCATTCGTCAACTATTATTTTATTAACAATATACTTATTAATGAAGAAAAGAAGCTTATAAAAAATATTGGAATTAAAATTTTTAAATTTAAGACGCAGGTGATTTGGAATTATTTAACAAAAAGATATTTATTACGATAAGTTTTAATTACAATTATATGTACAACTTATTTATGCAAATATTATTGGAAATATACGTACCCATATATTTAATTAAGTGAATATTTAAAAAGATAATTTGCAAGTAGAAGTAAAAATACTCGCCTTAAAATACATAGGTTGGTTAAGTTTTTAATAGACCCTCCCCTTGATTACAAATCATTTGTCTAAAAATTTTTTGAAGTTCTATTTTCAGAATAGTCAACAATGACATATAAAGCTGTTGATTATTAATCTAATATTTCTTCATAAAATGTGTACAGTCTAATTTTGAAATTTTATTCTGATATATAGACGATTAAGTTTGCTATTTAGATTATATAATTGATGGGCTCTCATTTAATTCGTGGTTTAAGAGAATTTCGTGATTTAAGGGTTTTAAGTAAAAAAAAAACAAACAAACAAAAACAAAAACAAAAACAAAAAAAGGAAAGAAAGTAATGGAAGAAAAAAAAATATATATATATATATATATCTAAATACAATGTCCATAATTAAATTGATCATAATTGATTGTTTTGTTCGCTGTCGTTCATAAGACGATTAAACACGTTTAAACGGAACGACCAGGACAATTTGCGAACCTTCGTTAGATTAAACGATACTACTTGCTGATTTACGAACTTTTCTCAGGGAATGTCGCAACGCACGAGTTTCGGATAATTCATAAAAAAATTTGAGATACGAACAGCAGGAGAATCGTCTAACCGCTGCATTCGCGACTAATGGCTGTAGCTTTGCGTGCGCATTGCGCGGCAGCGGCTATTTATGTCTATTTAAAAGCATCGGGAGTCTCGAGCATCGTGAGCTTTTTGTTTCCTTGTCTCACGGTGTATGTGCAACGATAGGAGGAAAGTCGCGTGTCTCTTCTTTGGTCGGGCGAGACGCTCGGCGACATGCGTTTTGCGAGCGAGAGAGCACACGTATTAGCGCTATTTTCTGCCAACCTATGATGATTCTCTCGTGTACGCGTATAGTTTTCCGCGCCAATGAACTTGCTCTAGTGGAGAAAAATTCTAAATAATAATAATCATATGAGCTAAATTTGCGAGAACTCGCTCGACGAGTTTCGTCTCGTGCATGTTTTCGGGCTTGAGCGCCCCAAGTTTTATAGACAAAATTCGTCATTCAATAAATTACATTATTTAAATACGATTACTTAAAAGTTCTTTTCTTTTCTCAATTGTCAGCAAGAATTTTCATGCAAATATAAGTTATAATAAATGCGAAATTGTTGATAAAACCTTCTATACTCTATGTATAATTATGAATTATTACATATGGATTAGAAATAGACTACATTGTAGATTATGATGAATTATCAGTGTATATTTCACCTAAAAAACGATGTCAATTATGTTAATATTTTTTTCATAATTTATTTTCAATATCACGTTGTAATTTTCTTTTATGAAATAGTTTTTTTTGTTTTTGTATTCTCTTTATGCAGTATATTTCCCTTACCTAAGAAGAGCTCATGTTTTTTTTTTTTTTTTTTTTTTTTTTTTTTTTTTTTTTTTTTTTTTTTTATAATAATTTCGTATCTTTAATGTTTTCTGAAAAATATTCTTGGAAAATTTTTTCTAATTTTAGTAAAAGGATTAAATATTATTGGAATTATTTTTGTCGTAAATTACTTTTCATCTGACTTAATATGAATTTTTAATGTAGATAATAGAAAATATTCAAATTGAGTAATATGCTTTAAACTGAAAATATTGTTGAACTCGCTTAATAATACAAATTTGCCTTCTTTCATTCTTTTGAGCTGCTGCAGAATTATTTAAAGGATAGCATATGCTTTTCAAGAGAATATTGAAAATTGAAAAAATTCTTTTCTCGGATAATAAATTAACGTTCAGTGTTTTTTTATTTTGCTTTTGTTTTTTTTTTTTTATGTTTTTGTTTTTTTTTTCTTTTTCTTTTGTTTCGAAACCATCTATGGAATGTGTATGTAGAATTGGCATTATTGTTGCATAATATGCCAGAATAATACGTTTCACGTCATTATTAGAATTATTCTCGTGGCTTAAAAAGAAACTTTTTATCAGTGCAACATATTGGTATGGCGGAAGCTTGTATCGATTCCTTTTGTGTATCGTTTAAAAATTTGCATTCGTATGGTTTACATATTAATGTACTCTAACGTTGAATGGTTTCTTTGCGTTAGATATCCTACGAAATTTGAAGAAATTTGGATGAAAAGCATTTGTTTCTTTGTTGATGACGATGAAAATATTTATTTAAAATTAACAATTGTTGTAGAATTGCTCTTGTATTAGTTTTTAAAGCCAGGTGATTTATTCTAAAAATCAAATGTACATATTGTATATAAATATTTTGCTTCTATATTTTTCGTTGAATCGTCCGAATTAGATATATAGATAATTGGAAATTAATTGCCTCAATGTAAATTGCAACAAAGTGATTATAAAAGGCTATTTCATCGCTATCTAAAAATAATTTTATTATGTTTCATTAATTTTATTAATTTTGTTAATGTCAATTACAATTAAAAGCAAATTTTTAAATCATAAGCTAATTTCGATTCGCAAGGCTATTTTTTCTTAGAGATTAATTTAATCATTCGCAATGATTTCGACAAACATAATTATTGATTTTTTATTAGCAAATGGTTTATATGAGATGCTTTTTTTTTCTTTTTTTTTTTTGAATGTTCAATATAGTAGAATATAGCACAAGATATTTAGAATATCGTTAAAATTATCTTTATCATCACTTTAGTTTACGTCATCTATAAATAAGTTAGTTATTTTTAATTTGAATGTTTTAATACAGATTCCGTAATCTGTAAATTTCTTTTCTCTAAAATTCATTCGATATATCGTTGATATTGTTCTGTTTTTGTTGAATTTTCCAAGACTATTAATATTTAAAGTATTATTGCTCGTTATTTGTTGGTTCCTTATTTGTTTATTAAAGGCATATTGATAATTATTCCTAGAATTACAAATGCATTTTTATTTTTCGTAATGCGACAATACTATTTGCAAATAAAACATTTGAGTTTGTTAGTGTCAAGTATATTGAAATTGTCGTTTCATCATGCCTTATCTATAGAGATTCGAGCAAGATGTTTACGTTGATCGCACACCTCCTTTTTGAGAAACAAGAATTTTTACGAACATTTAATCTGTCTATAACTTTACGATCAAAGTATATAGTATTGGTAAGCGTCGTAAAAAAATATGTTTATGTTTTTATACACACAGTAGAATCGTAAAAGCTACTTTCCAATATTTTATATTGACCTTTATTTTAAGTATTTTATTCGATTTTTATGTTTATTAACAATAAATAGATTTTGAGTTCTTTTACTCTCTGAATATTTACAATAAGAACTGATAGTGCAAGCACAAAGATATTTAATACAAAATAATTTGTTTGTTTATTGTCGGCTGTTTATATAGTTGTGTTGCTCGTATGAATGGTTGATTTGAAGGATTTACAGACAATGAACATCATAATCATTCCATTATATTCTTAAACCATTATTATTCATTGTAGGCATATAATGTTTTATCGTTATACAGATTTTTCCTCTTTGATTGATAATTATACGAATGCGTATAACTTTTTTTACCGAGTTTTCGTATGTCACTGCTATTAGATATTAATAATGCACACTCAATAGAAATTTATTATACATACATCGGTAGAGACAAATTGATTAATAAAGTGAAAAAATTATTTTTTACGGGAATGACTTTTATATAGTAAAATGTACAATTACGAAGTATATGAAGTAAAGAGTGAATTATCAATGAATATGAAGAATACATTGTAATTAAACAAAAGTAATATATACCGTAAATGTAATCAATGTATAAATAATAAATACGAATATGTATAAACATGTATCATGTAATATTAGACTTTAGAAGAACTTTGAAGTATCGTAGTGTCGTAGTCAAATAGTCTTTATCGTATCGGAGCCAACTCATTAATTCAAGATCACTGCGTTAAGGTATGCGTCCAATTACATATCTGTCAGTCGTTGAATATACAAATACTGAAATTTATAAGTCATAGAAGACTTAATCAGACTCATGATCAATAACTAATTTTTAACCGTTGTAAATTACTCGAAAGGAAACTACTTCGAAAGAAGCAATTAATGCTTCGTAGTACCGGGTGTTGGAAAAAATGATTACACATGTATGTAAGTAATCATTGCGCGTAATTTACCGCTACTCGAAACATAACAAATTAAACGCAAGATACAAATTACTCGACTCCGGCTAATTACCGTATGAGGGATCGCTCACAGAGATGTTGATTAAGCAATATCAAACCTGACGATTAAGCGATTTACTGTAGCTTTTAAGGAATATATGATTCCATTAATATTATGGATGATCAGGCGTGATAATCGCTCTCGTGGACAAAAACGATTCTCATTAGAAATCAGAGAGATGCTCGTATCATCGTAATCCACGTATTACGATTATTTAAAATCGCAAAAATAAGCAGTGCTTTGGTCCAGCTGTATGTGCGTGTAATGGTATAGATTATAGCTAGAACAGGTCAGTGATAAAGCAACGTCTCTCTCTCTCTCTCTCTCTCTCTCTCTCTCTCTCTCTCTCTCTCTATTCGTTGTTCTCTCTTTTCGCGCTTGACATCTCATTGGAACCCTTTCTTCACCCCGGCCGAGGAAAATTGACTCTCTGACCGAATCTTCTGGTTCGTCAAGATGCGAACGTATTTACTGATATATATATATATATATATATATATATATATAACGGAGCAGGGGGAGGGGGGACTGCCGAGCTTCGGCCGATGTACGCGACTCTCGCTCTCGAGCACAGGTCAGTGACAATTCAAGGTCAGCCTCTTGAACCTGTGAGTGCAGATTGGAGGCCGTCGCCGCCGAAAGCAGATTATGATTCTCCTCTCTCTCTCTCTCTCTCTCTCTCTCTCTCTTTCTCTCTATTTATTCCTCGGATCATCTCCTTTCTCCCCGGTCGAACTGGCCTCGTTTTCGTTATGTTTTTTTTTTTGCGAGCGTCCTTCTTAACTGCCTTTTTTCTCAACAGCGGCCGCCAAGAGATAGGGGGCGAGAGTTAATTATGAGCCAATTTGTGCCCGCTGGATGAGCTTCTTGTTCTTATAGTGCTTCTTGCTGCCGAGATTGAGAAGTCCACGTCGGGAATGCATACCTTTACTGGATGCAGTTCGGAAGATCAAGGCGTTCATTGACGCGACGATGATTAGGCAACATTTTTTGCTCTAACCTTCGGGAATCGCTGATTTTGTTGCATACGCGCACCGCCGCGTTACTCGTATTATACGATCAAATTAATTAGATAGCCTGGCTTAGTTTTACTTTTTTAATCGTAAGTTATGAAGTTTAATAAGCCATTAGTTTGGTCTTTTAAGTTGTTTTTCAACGAGCCGTATTATAAAATATAGGTGCAAAAGGGCCTTGCGCGATGCACTATAAATATTTATGCATTATAAATTATAGATTATTAAATCTGACATGTTCAATAATGAATGCTTGAATGGGAATATAAACGGAATGCGAGTATAATAATTTAATTCCCTCGGGTAATTTTGTAATGAGATAAATGCTAATAATTTGTAAGAAAGTCGTGCCAATTGTACAAAATATTGAAATATGATGAAACGTTTGAAAATAATGTTTTTTTATTATTCAATTTGTATATCATTCAGTAATCTGACAAACATGTAATATTTATGTAAGTAGCGTTGCTCGTAAGAAAAAATTGCCGGTAAAACATGTGCGCGCGATATTTAACAAAGTATGTATTTATAAATAATTAAATTATATACCAAGATGTTAATTAGTAGTAAACATTAGTTGAAAGTAGATCGAAGACGTAGTTTTTATTACGTTGCATAAAGTTAATAATCATTTGAGGGAGCAAAGAACAGACGAAAACAAAACAAAGAATTATTATTGAATTACTGGCAGGCTAATTGCATTAATTTTGTCCTCTTATTAGGCTAAATATAATTGACAAGTACAATATTTAAGAAATTAATATTTGTTAATGTTCGATATATATACGATACAATTTCTTATGTGATTGCGGACTATAAATGACTATCAACGAATTGCTAAGATATTACATTACAAAATATCAAATTCCTGCCACTATATGTCTATTGCTTAATTGCTTTTCAAAATGTAATAGCAATTTTTTTTCTTCCTTTTGCTTATATAGCATTCTTAATTCTATCGTAACAATAGCATAACATAGATTTTGTCACGTCCCATCTAATCGCACACATCGCTGCACTAACGCATTAATAGGTGCATGCAAGTGGTTACACAATTCCTTCGGACAACTTTCATGCCGAATTGAAGTTGTCGCTAAATTATGAACGAAATTCTGCAAAACATTGTGTCGGCCGAAAACGCGAGAACCGGCAGGAGAAATATACGAACGAACGATGGCGAGATGTCAACAATTTTCAAATCGCCCATAATCGCGATTGTTCGCTAAGTCGTGTTCGCGTTGTGCCTCGCGTTCGTGAATATGAGGTCGTCGCACGTTAAGGAACGCATCGTCGGATTGTTCGCGCGCCCGTGCAAAAATAGCCAGGGCTGATGCTGCTACCGTTCACCGAGGAAGTATAGGTCATAAATGTACGACGTTGCTAAATATCGTTTGGTGCCTGCTCTGCGAGCGATTTAAACGCATTTCCATACCTCGAGCTCGACTATTGTCACACATTATCCTGAATTACGATTAAATTGACAATCTTTAATGATCGTTCGTGTAAGAAAAGCCTTTTCTTACATCTCTACTATCTCGATTAATTCGCTATTGAGTGACGGAGGTGAAGCTTAATGGTTGGATTAAGCTTGCTGTGACGCACTGCTGTATCGAGCTTTTTTCACTTATTCGCACTTAAGTGTCACAAACGCATCTAATCGGACAAAGATTTATCAATGATTGCGAAATGCCGATCCATATTGAGCGTGATATTGTCAATCTTACCGTGAACTCGCCGACTTGTTCGAAAGGCAGAAAAAGCAAAAAAAATTCTTCGTTTGACACTCGCGAGATTTTTAATTCTCAAATTTCATAAGCGAATAAATAATATATGCATACTCGTAAACGCGCACGCTATTGATAATACAATAAATAAATAAATTAAAACAAAAAAAAACAAAAAAAAACAAAAAACAAAAAAAAAACAAAAACGTTTGCAAAATAATTATTGACGACTAGACTTTCGTCCATTTGTCTTTTGCGTGAATCGGTTGCAGCCTTTGACAGATAAAAGGAGGTAAAGCACGATATAAGAGATAAAAGCTATGAGTTCGCGAGAAATATTTTATTACGAAATTTGCGAGCGAACGAACTCAATATCATGTATCTATATATTACATCGTGTGACGACGATGACGACGACACGACGACACGACGACAACGACAATGATGAGAATGAGAGAACAAAGTCGCCTTTGTTATTGATTTGTAACGGCTTTCCATTTTATTCAATGAGCTTGAGTGAATAATGCGTATGCTCTTCGTAATTATTGATTACAATAGATTTTAGAAACATTGAAAATACAATTTTATTTTTTGGAAAATTTTTGTTAATATATAAGATAAATTGTTTACGCTTTAACTTTGAGTATTTAGAGGAATGGTATTTATTATTAAATTTTATTCACTTAGTGCGATATATACAGTAGTAATAATAATAAGAAGAAGAATAAGAAGATGAAGAAGAAGAAGAAGAAGAAGAAGAAAAAGAAGAAGAAGAAGAAGAAGAAGAGAAGAAGAAGAAGAAGAAGAAGAAGAAGAAGAAGAAGAAGAAGAAAAAGAAGAAGAAGAAGAAGAAGAAGGAGGAGGAGGATACGGATAAGAATAAGAATAAATCATAATTCAGTATATTAATGAAACTGGATTTATCACAAAAATACACGCACGCACGCACACACATATTCTTGCATATATAAAGTTATAAAAATAAAAATCAAGAAATTTTTATTTTCCTTTTTGTTTAAATTTATTAAAAATTTATTTAAAAAGTATTACAGTGATGGTGTTCTCGTAATAAACTGTTAATTTCATTACAAATCATAATAATAAAATAATTTTAATATTGATATGGTAATTTTACTGCTGAACGCTGTTGGCGCATACACTTGGCTTAAGTAACTTTTATCGATAATTTTTTTCTCGGATACAATGATAAAAGCCTCCCTGTTTTATAAAGAAAAAAAAAAAAAGAAAAAAAAAAAGTGACTTCTTTTCTTTGTGGTTCTTTGTCACTTTTGGCAGGGCCACGAAGGAAAAACGTACTATTCCGCGAAAGTGCGAGCGGGCGAATCGCGATTATACGCGAGTTTTCGCGTAAAATTAATTCTAATTTGCTGTACGGTGCGCGTCGCCATATAAATTCAGACCGCGGCCAAATGAGTCAAGATGTACGCGTGACTAATTACTTCCGGCGTTGCATGAGACAAAGTTACATTGCTTAATGTGGTAAATCATCGGTATTGTCCTTATGTGGTTGAGATAGATCACTATTTCTTGCCTTTCTTGCTTTTTCTTCATTTTTATTTTTCATTACGAAAAACTTCCAAGAAAAGTAATCATTTCCATGGGGGTGGTATATGGAGAAGGAAGAAGAATTATTTCGTGGATGATATCAGGTGCCATTCGCTTTCGTGCGGTTTCTCCCATAACTGTCATAGAACTGTTATGAAAAATGTTGTAAACATGTGAATTTTAACGATAATTACAATATAGTCTTTTAAGATCCTTATCCTATGCTCTACGTTTATCATTATAATAAATTAATTTTAATACAATGTTAATATTAAGTGTAATTAAGTGTAAAAGAAATGATATCTAATATTTCAAAAATTTAAAAATTTTTAATTCTCTATTATAATAATCCCGATTATTATCAATAATTAATTGATTATAAAATTAATTGCAAATATATTGTAAGTCTGCCGTATACATCTCTTGCTTGTACATAAGTAATACGATCAATCCCTTTATCTTGAAATTAAATTTGCAAATGTAGTAATTGATACGAGATCTCTATTCTCAGTTAAAATGGGAATATTTTTTAATCGTATAAAGATAAACAGGCGAAGTAAGATGTGACAAGGTTCTAATATAAAAATAATGGCCAGTTTAAAGAGATTTATTGAAAGCCATTGCTTTCTATTATTACAACTTTGGAGAATAAAGTTACACCACTGATGAAGATTATAAAAACATAATAATTTCTAATTTCAATCGTATGTCATCCGTGAATGTTGTATCAAACTTCGTTTGAATATAATTATAAAGAAGTGAAATGTAATTGCATTACTTTTTATTCATTTACGAATGACGCTCGGAAGGCTTTGTCAATTGCTTTATTTTCAATCAAAGTGACGAAAGCGATAAAGCAAGTTAGATACTAAGTAAACGTCATCTATATCCAAAGTGCAATTCTAATCACGAAATATTTGTTTAAAAATACCGATTAAGTTTGTAGACATTCGAAAGCAATAACGATATATCTATTAAAAAATTAGCCACTCGTTGCACTGAAATCGCTCGTTTTTTAACTAACTTGTCCTAGAATTTCCCAAAAAATCTATGGTGTCCCAGAGATTTTCAACTCTGTCTTATATTAATACGTTGAATCTCGCCAATAGCATTGATTACACAACAAAGCCAACAACCAAAGACTTCATTGTTTGTTTGTTTGTTTGTTTTTTTTTTTTCTTGAATTTTGTTTAATTTTATTTTAATTTAATGGCTGCATAATGCCCACGATTTGCGTGTGACGACACAACTCCAGCAGATCGTCGATCGAACGGCAACGTGATTCGTTTATTCGCACTGCCAGCATTACGTAATGCGTCCGTTGCTTCGTGCTCTTTTATTTCTTTCTCCGGCTCTCCGTCAGCGGCTCTCCTTCCTCCGCGTACTTGTGGTTCCCATCGTTAAGTGCACGCGCATGCGCTTCTCTATGCCTTGTCGGGGTACAAATTAGCCACTCCATGTGTCCACGTTTCGTCGTAAGAGCTCTCTCTCTCTCTCTCTCTCTCTCTCTCTCTCTCTCTCTCTCTCTCTCTCTGTATTACAAGCATTTCGGCATCCGATTATTCGATAATTATAACGGAGTCTCGGCCCTCTCTATTCCATTATCTAATATCCAGCTATTTTCTACAAGTTTGTAAAGTTATAGTTTTCAAAGTCGTCAAATTTAATGGCACTCCAAGTGTATTAACATATGTATGTATCCGAAGTTATTTTACCCGAGTGTACCTGACATTTATGAAACGCGAATAAAGCTTATACAAACAAATTCAATTCTTTTCAAATTTTATGATTTACGATTTTTTCATTCATACTCTTCCTGTTCATATTCTTCGTTCCTAATAGTGCGAACTTGATTGTACAAAATACGAGCAATGCTAATATTATTTTATTTAAAACCACTTATTAAGAACATTTGCTTTTTTCGTGCTTTCGTAAAAAATATTTTAAATACATAAAAAGTTATTATCCCCGTATTTTTTGTCTACAGTGCATATGTAAATAAACTACAGCCAACACTTTCTTAGAAAGAATATCATATAAGATAAGCATCTGACATTCAAAGCATGCGAGGCTATGAATAAAAACCGCATAAGAATAAAAATTTAGTATAAAAAGAATTTAAAAACCGCTCGACCAATTAAAAAAATTAGCCTTTTAAAAGCTAAATATTCAGCTCTACCGTATTAAGTTTTGCATCAACTTAATTATCCAATCTTCTCGTGGCTTGCAAGGCAACGAAAAGAAAAAAAAAAAGAAAAAGACCAAGAAACAAAAAACAGAAGAAAAAAATGGCTTCGCTGATATTTTTGCAGTTGTTCAGCTTATTCTATTAGAAAATATTTTCCAGTGAATACAATATAAGAGAGGGATTATGCATTTAATGCCGCAGAATTAACGAGGGGTTCGGCGGATGCGCAGATGTACGTAAGTCTGCTCGTGAAATTCGGAATGATGAACCTTTGAAAGCGTATTGCGCCAGCGATCTATAAAAATCTTAAATAAGTGGATTACTCGTAATAAATAGATAGCTATCGCAATTATAGATGCTTTCTGCTGTGTATCGGGCAATATATGCGTGTAATGTGCAAAGGTTATGATGCCAGCGTGGCATACTTTTACAGTTGCGTGAGCGATAAGAATATCTGTAATATTAGTTGGAATAATGAAGGGTGGGAGGGAGGGAGGGAGGGAGGGAGGGAGGGCTG